>NC_051401.1:44413811-44416311 GCF_015228065.2 Penaeus monodon | reverse complement strand
CGTGAAGAAGAGGAAAGGAAGAAAAAAAATCTATATCAACAATATCCAGACGAACGTCAGTGATGAGGATTTATGATGATAACACCATTACATTGTCACCGCCAGTAGTGCCCTCAGAGAAATCCCTGATCGGCTGCAAATCAGACGAATCCATCAGATGTGTGAACCAACGCATTGTTGCATGTTGTCATTTTCATCCTGTTCCCCAATCGTTCGTAGTGAGACTATGCGCCCTGACGCCTCGCTCCAACGCGCCCTTCTTTGCATCCCAGTCTCAGCAAGAGAAGCGTTTGATTAGCTTAAACTGATCTCCGTCGAAGATCTTGTCCCGAGAGTGAGAGCTTGCCCTCCCTTGACCTGGCGTCGTAGCGCCGACCGACTGAGGCGACGCAGCGACTTACTTGTCCCGTAGAATAGAGCCATTGCTGAACGTCTTTCGCTCCTGCAGATGATTGAAAACTGTCAGCGTGTCCTTCCGGTTGCAGTCTTACCTTGGTCATGTCTTTGATCTGTTCTCCTGTTTTCGTTTACCTTAGCACAAAGTGGCCATCGGTAGAACTACTGCAGACGTTTCTGCGTTTCTGCAGATGATGAAGACAAAGCCTAGCAGACTTGGTGTAAAATTGGGTCTCGATGCTGCCAAGTAGCACGACCTGAGTGACCTGCGGATGGAAGGCCCCGTTTCCAGTGCCCCGTTTCCAGTGCATTCGGCATTGATGGCTTTCATTGGAGGGTCTAGTGCGTCCGCGTGATGGACCCAGAGAGCTGCAGTTCTACTTGGTTTTGACGGTGTGCCCGAGGAGGCGGTCTTTGGTTATCTGCACCTTCAGACTGTCAGACTTCATCGGCAGATATAATCCCCTTTATCAGCTTCTGATTTCTCTTAAAAGCTTACATCTGTTATTTGACGAAGCAGTGGCCTTGCAGATGCTTCGCTAAAGTCTGGCTCGCCGTTCTTGCTCCTGTCAGGAATAATGATAAAATGAACTCGAAATTACATTTCTCCTCCCGGTAATACCAGCGACCCTGTTACATATGAAATGATTATAATCTCTCGGGCGGATGGCGGACATTTTGAATTTCCGGGACATCAAGATTTTCCTTTTCCTTTCAGGTATACGACGCAACTATAAAAAACCTTTTGCTGCATTTTGTCCGAGGCCGCGTTGGCCCGCGTTTGCAGCGCCCCGGACCGTTTTTCTCAGTCGGCCCTCCTCCCCTGCACCAGACCCAGAGCCTTTTCCCGACCCTCCTCCTCTGGTCCTCGCTTACTGCCGCCTCCAGCAGAGGAAGGGACGCGCTGGTCTGGCTCATTCCCACACGGAAAAGCCCAATCTGGACCACAACGTTTTAGTGAAGGATAATTCCTTGCCCCCGATTCACGTCCCCTCTCCGCCCTTGGGCACCGGATATATCATAAACATGTGATTGGAAGAGAGGAACCCCAGAGGCGGAGCGCCCTTGTCGACGGCGCTAATTCCCTGTACTCTCCCCTCTTGTTCTGATTCCCCTCCTTTTCCTTTCTCTCCCCTCTTCTCCGTTAGTCTGTCGGATCCTTTGCTTTCGTGCCATTTCGTTCCCCGTTTCTCCTTATTCCTTGTTACAATTCCATCCCCTTCCTTTTCCTATAACTCTTTCTTCTATCTCCTTCCTTGCATATATGTACCTCATTTATCTTACGGTATCACCATTTCCTTTCTTCGAGGGGGGAAGTAAGAGGTGGAAAGATGGAAGAAAAAAAAAAAGGATGGAGAGAAAAAAGAAAAAAAGAAGTGAGAGAAAGAAGAAAGACAGGAAAGAGAGAGAGAGAGAGAATAGCGAGAGAGAGAAGAGAGAGAGAGGAGGAAGAGAGAGAGACGAGAGAGAGGCAGGAGAGAGAGAGAGATAAGAGAAGAGAGATGAGATACCCGACGATTAGAGTAATAAAAGAGAGAAGAGAGTAGAGAGAGAGAGAAGATAGATAAGAGTAGAGATGTCGAGATAATAGGAGATAGAGAGATAGCATAGAGAGAGAGAGAGAGTATAAGCGAGAGAGAGAGAGATAGAGCTGCTATAGATGATGAGACCGAGATACTGAGATAGTTGGAGCATAGAACAGAGCATCAGCAAAGAGAAAGAGAAGTCGAAAATACACGTGCTTAGGAACTGAGATAGCGTTATATCAGAAGCCTCCTACTCTAGCCTCATACTCCTCCCATTCTTCTCTCTCTCGCATCTCTCTCTCTCCTACTCCTCTACGCCTCTCTCTCTCTCTCTCACTCTTCTCTCTCTCTTCCCCTCTCTCCCTCTCGCTCTATTCGCTCTCTCTCCTCCTCTCCTCTCTCCTCTCTCTTCTCTCTCTCTCTCTCTCTCTCTCTCTCTCTCTTTCTCTCCGCCTTTTTCTCTCTCTCTATCTCTCTCTCTCCTCTCTCTCTCTCTCTCTTCTCTCTCCGCTCTCTCTCTCTCTCTCGCTCCTCTCTCTATCTCTCTCTCTCTCTTTCCTCTCTCGACTCTCCCCTCT
>NC_051401.1:44403811-44411311 GCF_015228065.2 Penaeus monodon | reverse complement strand
TTGTCAGCCATTCTGCCAAATCAGTTCCAAATGGCAGATCATTCGCCCGCTTTTCTATCTCTTATTCTTCATTCTCATTTTCCTCTTTGTCTTCCTCCTTCTGCTCTTTCTTGCCATAAATCCTTTGAGGAACACCAAGCTCTTGCAGAAGAGACATGCAACATTGCACTGTCCGAGGCTGACGTCCCAAGGAAGAGTGTGTGTAATGTGCAAATTGCGCAACTTTAGATCTGCGCATTTGGCTCATTCTGCTCCGAATGCGCAAAGGCCTCTGCTTCCCGCGCGCGTTTCGCTCACTCGCGTCTCTCTCGGGAAAGGGATGAGGAAGGAAGAGGAATAGAAGGAAGGAGGAGGAGCAGGAGGAGGAGGAGGGGAGGAGGAGGAGGGGGAAAAGGAGGGGAAGGGAGGAAAGGAGGGGGAGGGGGAAGGAGGGAAGAGGGGGAGGAGAAGGAAAAGGAGGAAGGAGGAATGAAAGAGAGAAGGAAGAGACAACAGGAGTGGGTTGTAGACGAACATGAAGGTAAAAGCAAATGGTCACGGAGGGGAAAAAAAAGGATAGTAAGACATAGGGAATCTGGAAGAAAAGAAAGAGGAAAATGAATGGAAATAAACAAATGGATTTATCCCATATTGATGAGTCGATCGACGATGACTTATAATATGGGGCAAAGGAGAAAGAGAAAAGGAAGAATGAAAAAGGGAATTTTCAACAGAGTGTCCCTGAGTGGCGGCTACGTGTAATATAAGCACTCGTAAAGAGTGGCAAGGCCCTCATTCTGGTATCGCAACCCCCCCCCCTCTCCCTTTCGCCCCCGCCCCCCTCACCCATCACCCTTCTCCTCTCCTTTTTACCCACGCTCCCCCTCCCCGGTCACACTCCCCTTCTCCCTTACCGGTCACCTTCCCCTTTACCTTACCGGTCACCCTCCCCCTTTACCTTACCGGTCACCCTCCCCCTCTCCCTTTCACCCACGCACCCCCTAACCGGTCCTTCTCCCTCTCCCTAACATTCTCCCTCTCCCTCCCCTTCTCCCTCACCCTCACGCCTTCCTTGGCCGCCCATCCTCCTTTACCCCCTTGCTTGAAACTGCCTTCACAGGAATGCGCTCGAGGACCCCCCCCCCCCCGAACGAGAAAGCTAATTGCCCCCGTTATTCCTAGTTAACGCAGAGAGAGCCGTGACGCTGGGTCATACCAGTATCAAACACACTCGATATTACTTTACTACCGGAAACGAGCTACAAGATCCTGCTTTTGAGACCGAGACGACTTCCCTGGCGCAATAAAACCTCCTAACTACATGATATAATGCTGTCTTCCAGAGGCTTGAGCCCGTGATATGATGCGATGATGCTTGACACCGATGGCATATCTAGGACACGCTCTTAAGCCAATGACAAATGACAACGGCGTCTTGTGCCTGGAGTCGGCTTGGGATTGTGTTGACACGCTCTTGTGTGGAGCTGTTTATTCTGCTGATGAGGCCCCGGTGGCACAGGGGTGGAGGGATGGGGGGGAGGCCGAGCGGAGGAGACAGATTATGTGAATAAAAAATGTAACATGAGACACATCGAACCAACTAACGAAGAAGGAAGAAGAAAGACTGACAGTAAAGGATGGGACAGAGAAAGAAAACGTAAGAGGTAAGGAAGAAATCACGAAAAGAAAGATGGAGGCGGCGACAGAAGCTAACAAAATAATAAAATAAAAGACTGTGTAAAAATAAATAAATAAATAAATGAAAAATAAAAAAATAAAATGTATATTAACGAAGACAAATAGATAGATAAACAGAGATGCTAACAGGCAGAAGTGATAGATTATAGCTTATTTATTTATACAGATAAATAAATAAGCGTAGGGAAAGTGGTCGATTAATAAAGAAAAAACAAGTTAGACAAAGTAGGTGAACATAAGGATAGTTAGGAAGAGGTGAAAGCTCATTAGAAAGACATTGTATATGCTAATAACAAAAGTCAATACACAGCCTTATTCGCAAACCATTAGACAAACAACTGAACTGATAGGCAGGGAGGCAAATAAACGGGCAGTCGTGGAGTCAGAAAGAGTGGCAAATAACCATATCGGCTGACAAGCAATCAGAGAGATTGGTAGGCAGCCAAATGAAATGGCTGCCTGGCCAGATGAGCTGGTAGACAATGTGACAACCTGATAGACAAATCGGCAGAAGGAAGACAGACAGACAGACCGATACACAGACAAGCAAGCGAACGAGGTGCAGCAGACCAGCGCCGAAGCACCTCGCCCTCGACGGCGCGTTCGGAGGCCACGCCCTCCGTCAGCCTCCTGCTCGCGGGGGCGGCAGCGCGTAACCGGAGCAGCCGAGGCCGTTAAAGATGCAGTCACGCTCCTCCCACCAAGTCAGCTTTTTCGTGGGCGGATTAATTTCATTTCCTTCGTCAGCTCCTTTTCGGCAAGACTTGGGGGAGGGGGGGGGAAGGGACAAGGAACTGCCCTAGAAAGAAGGGCCGAGAGGGAGGGGGGGGGGCTTCGAGCTCTCCGTTTCGATCTTCCACTCTCGGGCAGTAGTACTCTCCGCCTCTCTCTTTATTCATCTATCTGTCTATCTCCATACATATCTAACAGTTTGTATATTTATCTACCTACACACAAATAAAGAAATATATACACATCTATCGAGAAGTCTGTGTGTGTATATATATGTACATATATATATATATATATATATATATATATATATATATATATATATATATATATATATATATGTGTGTGTGTGTGTGTGTGTATGTATGTGTGTGTGTGTGTGTGTGTGTGCGTGTGTGTATGTGTGTGTGTGTGTGTCTGTATACATGGTAGAAAAACACAAAGCACAAACTAGATATTGAAACTGAGACAACAGTTTCGAATTCCTTTAGGATTTTATCTTCAGGTCTGAAGGGGAAGGGGAGAGGAGGGAGAATATAAGAGAGAAAGGAAAAGCAACGCGGTGAACACAGGGCAGGTGAGGACAGGTGAACGGAAGCGAGAGGGGGTCAGGCCGGGGGGGGGGTTGGGGGGAGGCGGGGTCCTTTATGCGAAGGGGGTGGGAAAATGGGGAAAAGGCGGGGGGAGGGGGGGGAAAAGCGAGGAAAATTATCGGAGGAGAGAAAAGTCCACGTTCAAGCAAAAGGCACTGCTGTTAAAGGATGATTCCGCTAGTCTGCGGAAGACAATCTGCGCAGTTTTCCAAGCTATCTGATGCCCCGTGTCTCACTGATAGCAGAGGAAGGCATTGTTGTAAAGTCCTTTGGATATAGCGTACTTATGCTGAGACAGACTATAGTATAGTCTCGCCAAAGTACTGCTTATCACAGGAGGCACAAGGAACAGCATAGGTGACCACCTTCGAGTGTTTTACCATTCATATGTATATACATGCATACATATTTGTGGATATATAAATAAATATATGTATGTATATATCCTACTTCTCTATTTTATCTATCTATTATATATTCAATATAAAATATATAATATATATATTATATATATATATATATATATATAATATTATATATATATATATATGTGTGTGTGTTGTGTGTTGTGTGTGTGTGTGTGGTGTGTGTGTGTAAGGTTATATATATATATATATATATAATATATTATATATTATATATATATATTTATAAGAAATATATAATATATACCCACATAAGCACACATACAACACACACACAAATATATATATATATTATATATATATAATTTTATATATATTTTATATATATATATAATATATATATATAAAAATTTATATATTATACAAACGAACACCGCACACACAACACACACAAATATATATATAATTAAAAAAAAAAAATTTTTTTTTTTTTTATATTTTAATAAATTTATATATTATAAAAAAAAGAAAAAAAAAAAATAAAATATATAAAAATTATATATATATATATAAAATTCTATTATTTAAATATTTATATATATATTATATTATATATTATATATTTTAATATATGTATATTATTATATATATATATATATATTTATATTATTGTTTGGTTTGGTTATGTTTTGGTTTTCCTTTGTGTTTTTTTTTTTGTTGTGGTGTGTGTTTTGTGTTTGTTTAAATATATGTTTAAAATATATATATATAGTTTGTTAATAATAATTATATATTTTAATATATTATTTTATTAAAAAAAAAAAAAAACAAAAAAAAAAAAAAAAAAAAAAAAAAAAATATATATATATAATATTATAATAATATATAATAATAAAAATTTAATGGGATAATAATAATTAAAAATGTGTTGATAATATAATATTATAAAAATATAAAATTTAAAAATTTTTAAAAAAAAAACCCCAATAAATATTATAAAATTTTTTTATTAAATAATATAAAATATATATATTTTATATATATATAAAATTTGTGTTGGGTGTGTTTGTGTGTGTTTGGTGTGGGTGTGTGGTTGTGGGGTGTGTGTGTGTTGTTTGGGAATTTCCCCCGTCCGTCTTTCCTCTTTTACCCCCTTTTTTTTTTAAACCAAACCCCGCTTCCCTTTTCCTCTTTTCCCCTTTTTTTTTTTCCCTTCTTTTTCCTTTTTTCCTTCTTCCACTTTCTCTCTCTCCCCTCCTTTCTCTCCCCTTCACCCTCGGTAACCGTATCAGCTTCTCTCTCCCCTTCTCGCCCCACCCACGAGATGTGAGTGGGCGTGGGCGTGAGGAAGGGCGAAGGGACAGGCATAAAAAAAAAAAATGGGGGGAAAAAGGGAAAAAAGGAAAAAAAAACAACGCCAGGGAGAAGAAAAGGGAAAAAAAGAAAAAAATGGGGGGAAAAAAGGGGGGAAAAAGGGGGGAAGGGGGTAAATGAGGAGGGAAAAGAAGAGAGAAAAAAGGGGAAAGAGAGAAGGAAAAAGAGAGAGAGAAGCGGGAAAAGGGGAAGAGAGAGAGAGAGAGGAAGGAGGAAAAGGAAAACGAGAAGAGAGAGGAGAGGGAGAGAGGAGAGAGAAACAAAAGGAGAAAGTGGGGAAAAAATGGAGGAGAGAAGCAGACAGAGAGAGTAAAAGAAAGAGGAAAAAAAGAAAAAGAGAGGGGAGGGTGGGGGGGGGAAAGAGGGGAAAGAGGAAAAAAAAAAAAAAAAGAGAGAAAGAGGGGGTTGGGGGGGGGGAAAGAAAGAGAAAAAAAAGGAAAGAGAAGAGTAAGAAAAGGAAAAAAGGAAAAGAAAGGAAAGGAAAAAGAGAGCCCTTTCCCCGGGGGGAATCGTTTCGACAAGTTTAAATTTAAGGGGTTTAAAAAAAGGGTTTGTATTTTTAGTAAAATAAATCGGGTCAATAAAAAAAATTGTGGAAAAAAAGTGGTTGGCTGCGGCAGAAACCCAAACCCCAGGGGGTTTTAGGGGCCCCGGGGGGGGATAGTAATGAATTTTTGCTTTGAAGTTAGGGTATGGTGTATAAAAATACAATAGTTTTATGTACATATGCATGTACATAACTTTTAAAAAAAAGGCACCCCACAAAACCCAACACAACACACACCCCAACACACACACAACAAAAACACACAACACACAACACACACACACACACACCAAAAATTATATAAATATAAAATAATATATAAAATATTATATATATATATTTTATTATAATTTTTTATATAAATATATATTATTTTTTTTTTTTTTTTTTTTTTTTTGTGTGTGTGTGTGTGTGTGTGTGTGTGTGTTGTTGTTGGGGTTGGGTTTGTGTCGTGTGTGGGGGTTTTTGTTGGTGTGTTTTTGTGTGTGGGTGTGTGTGTGTGTTGTTATAAAAAATATAAATAATATTATTATAAATATATATAAAATTTTAAATATAAATATAATATAATATAAATTATATAAATAAAAAAACAAAAACAACACAAGGAACACCCCACCAAAAACCCAAACCCCACAACACCCCCAAAAAAACAAAACAAAACAACCCCACACAAACACCCCAAAAACACACACACACACACACACAACCCCAACCCACACCCCAACATATATATATATTTATTTAATAATTTTATATATATTTATATATATAAAAATAATAATAAAAATAATAAAAATATAAAAATTAAAAAATTAAAAATATTATATTTTTAATTTATTTTTTATATATCACATTGGTAGATTAATAATAAAAAATTTAATAATAATAAAATTTTTAATAAAATAATAATAATATAAAAATTTTAAAATATTTATTATTATTTATTTTATATATTTAATTTGTTTATATATATATTATTATATTTTTTAATATATTTTATTATATATATCTTATAATATTTTATATAATATTATATTTTATATATTTTATATTTTACGTGTCTAGGGTATATAATTTATGGTGTACTATATATGTGGTGTGGGGTTTGTGGTGTGTGTTTTAGTGTTGTGTGTTGGGGTGTGTGTGGGGTGTGTGTGTGTGGGGTGTTGTTGGTTTTGGGTTTGTGTTTCTGTTGTTTTTGGTTGTTAGGATTGTGTTTGTCTTGAATGTTAGTTTGAAAATTGTTTTGAAAAAAAAAAAAAAAATAAAAAATTGTTTTTACGTGTTTTTGGTTTTTTTCCCCCCCCAATTTGTTTTTTCCCCGTAATTCCCCCCGGAATTTTAATAAGAAAAACCGAGGAAGGCCCCAAACCCTAAAAATTAAAAAAAAAAAAATAAACCCGCAATAGTTTTTCCCGCTAAAAAATCAAATTTTGGACAAGAAACATAATTTTTCCCCCACCCTTTTGGTTTTTTTTTTCGGGCTTTCCGTTTCCTCTCCCCCTCCCCCCCTTTTCCCCCCTTCCCCTTTCCCCCCCCTCCCCCCTTTTCCCCCCCCTCCACCCCTTTTTTTCCTTTCCCTCCCTTTTTTCCTTTCCTTTCCCCAACCCTCCTTTCTCCCTCCTTTCTCTTTTGTATTTCCTTTTTCTTTTTTTTTTTCCCCCAAATTTTTTTTTTTTTTTTTTTTTCTTCTCTCTCCCCTTCCCCTTTTTTCCTCCCCTCTCCTCTTTCTCCCCTCCCCCTTCCAAACTTTTTTCCCTCCTCTTCTCTTCCCCCTTTTTCCTCCAATACTTCTTTTTATCTTTTCATCTAGTTTCTTTTTTTTCCCTTCTCTCTTTTCTTTCTTTCTCCTCTCTTTCCTCTCCTCTCCTCCTTTTCTTCCTCTTTCCTCCTTTCTCCCCCCCTTTTTTTCCTTTCTTTCCCTCTCTCTCCACTCCCCTTTTTTCCTCCTCCCCTTCCTTTCCTCCCCTTTCTTTTCCCTTTTTTCCCCCCCACCTCCCCTCTCCCCCCTCTTCCTTCCCCTCTCCTTTTTCCCCTTTCCCCCTTCCTCTTTTTTTTCTTTTCCCCTTTTTTTTTCCCTCCTCCCTTTCTTTTTCTCCTTACCTTCTCTTTTTTCTCTCTCCTCCCCTTTTTCCCCCCCTCTCTCCCTTATTTCGTCTCTCCTTCTATCTCCTCCTCTCTCTCCTCTTCCCCTTCTTCTCCTTCCTTC
>NC_051401.1:44376311-44381311 GCF_015228065.2 Penaeus monodon | reverse complement strand
AATTATAAAGATAAATTTTTTTGGGGTAAATTATTAATTTAAACATTATTTTTTTGTTAGGGTTTAATAATTTTGTTTTTAGTGTGGTTTTAAAAAGTTTAAATAATTCCCCGTGTTGTGGAAAGTTTTTAAAAGCAAGCCTTTTGTTTTTTTCCCCTTTGGGGTTTTTTTAAATCCGGAAAAAAAGAAAATTTTTATCACCAAAACACTATAAGGTCCTCCTTTCTCCTTTCTTTTTTTTTTCAAAATTTAAAACCTTTTTTTTTTTCTTTTTTCCCCTTTTCCCCCCCTTTTTTTTTTCCCCCCTTTTTCCTTTTTCCCCCTTTTCCCCACCTTCTTTTTTTTTCCTCTTTCCTTCCCCAAAAAAATCCCGGGCGATGGGAAAAAAAATTAAAAAGTTTTTTTAAAATAAAAAAATTTTAAAATTTTTTTTTTTTCCCTCCCCCTTTGAAAAAAATATAAAGAAGGATTGGGGAAAAAAGGAAAATTAAAACGGAAAAGAAAAGGAAAAAAAGGGGCCAAAATTCCCAAAAAATTCTAGTTTCTTTACTCTCGTCATATGAAGGGAATGATATACCGTTTAAACTAATACGAGAAAGAACAGTAGAAAACCGAAGTTAGGAAAGGAAAAAATTATAAACATTCACCGATAAAATTTGATTTTCGAAGATAAATAAACAAAACAAAAACCCAATACACAAAAATAAAAAGGAGAAAGCGAAAAAGAAGAGAAAAATAAAGATAAAATAACATATGATAAATCAGTCTGTAAAGTAAATAAAGAAACAAAAATCCTTTATCTATTATTATATATGTTATTTCTTCTTTCATTTGTATTATATATATATAATATATATATATATATATATATATATATATAATTTATGATATTATATATATAATTATATATATATATATATTTTATATATATATATATATATATATATATATTGCTATATTTATAATATTTTTGTTATTATATCAATGTTAGATTATTTGTATATGTTAAATCTATGTATATAATTTAAATAATTTATAAAACTTATTATAGATAGTCTTATATATCATATATAAAAAAAACATACAAATAAATGTATTATTATCTTTGTATATAAATTCATATAGTAATATATACATATATAATAATAGATAAATATATATATATAAAATATTTTAGAATAATATATAGAATAAAATATTATAATATATATAATATATTTATTATATTATATTCATAATATTGATGCGTTTGCGTTGTGTATTATATATATTATTATATATATTTTTATTTTATCTTATATTGTATTTTTATTAAATATATAATATTATATAGCACTATTATACACTTAATATATAACAATGATTATTATATATAATAATAATCTTATATTAACTAATATTATTATATGTATATGAAATGATATTTGTGATATATAATATATATACTATATATATATAATATATATATTTAATATAGTATTTAATAATATATATATATATCTTATATAATTATATATATATAATATCCTATATATGTAATCTCTGGCCGTGTGTATGTAATATCAATATAATGCAATATTATAAACTATACGACTATAATATATCATATACATATATATAATATATATGATATATAGAATATATATTGGATATAATAATATAGTGTATATATATTTAAATATATGTATATCAATTAATATATATTTTATAGTATATATCATATACTCTCTCTCATCTATCTATCATTCTATATAATATAATATTATATACATATATAATCTATTTTATATATATCTATATTAAATATATAAATATATATATCATTATATATTTTCTATATTTTTTTATATAAATATATATATATATATAATATAATAGTATATGATAATATAAAGTATTAAGTAAAATATATATATATATAATATTGTTGATATTATATAATAAACATTATAGTATTATATAAAACATATCTATATTATATTATATATTATATTTTATTATACTATATATCATAATGATATTAATAAATAATTCAAATAATACTGTGATAATATATATATAGATATATATATATGTATAAATCTATATATTATATATATTTGTGGGATAATAATTAAATGATGAAAGTTGTGATAAGGGCTAGTGTGTATTATATAGATTTTATATATATTATTATCAATATAATTATTAAGATTAAAGTATATATATTATAATATATTCATATGAGTGAAGTGTGATTGTCGAGTGTGGAAATATAAATATATTCTATATATAATAATAATATATAAAATATAATATATATATATATTCTAATGGAATATGATAAATATTTATATATATATAAAGATTTAATATTATATATATATTGTATATATTATTTATATATCTATTATATGTGCTGTTTAATATCAATATATATATATATTTAATTATTATAAATAAGTTAATATATGGAATAGAATATGATAAAATGGAGTATTTTTATATTAAGAATATTATATATATATATATTATATATATATCATATATATATATCATATTTAAATATATATAATAAATATGTGTGTATATATATATATATATTAGTATATATATATATATTACATAATGTATTTTTATGTTTGTATATATATAATATATATATATATATATGTATATATATATATATATATTATATATATATATTATATATATATATATATATTATATTATATATTTATATGTATGTTGTGTGTATGTGTGTGTGTGGTGATATGTTATATATATATATATATTATAATTTTATATATATATCTATATATATCTATATTATATCTATATATTATATATATTATATATGATATATATTCTATATTGTTTTTATATATGTATTGGTTTTTTATTTAATTTTTTATTTATATACATCTATATATTATATATCTATATCTTATATATATCTATATATGTTATATATATAATATATACATATAATACTATACTATCACAATAATAAATACTATATATATATATATACATATATTATCTATATAATATATCATATATATTATTTATATATACATACTGTGTGTGTATATATTTTACATGATATGTATGTATATATATATACATATCATAATATATATCATACTATGTCATTATATATATTATTTATATCTCGTCTCTCTCATAGTCTTATCTCTCTTCTATTCATTAATATATATACTATATGATATATATATAATATATATATAATGTGTATGGGGTGGGGTTGTGTGTGTTGTATATTATAATATATATTTTTATATATCTATATTATATATAAATACTAGTATATTTTGAATATCATATATAATCATTGTGATAATACTAATATATATATAATCATACCACACACACACACACACACACACCACACACACACACAACCACCACCACCCCACACAATATATATAATCTATATAATATAAATATATATATATATATAAATATATATATTCTATATATATATAATATACATACACACACACACACACAACACACCAATAAGATTCATACATACATTACAACATCATCATACTCATATAACTTATATCATTTTAGTACTAACCTACTCACATACCATACATGTACTTATATGTGTGTGTGTTGTCTCGCTCCTCCCTCTCTCTCTTCATTTACATTACAACCAAGATAATAATAATGATATATAATAACATAACTATAATCGTTATGTGATAGGGACCTCGACCTTTTTGTTACTAATATAGGTAAAATTATTGCTCGCAACACTATGATTTGAATGATCATATACCATTGATAATGAATATAATAATCCTTTGATAATCAAGATCCAACAACTCTTATAACAATATATAAATCATTACTGTAATCAGATTTTAAAAATCATGTCTATATCTATGAGATAATAAGTAATGCCCTGATAATAACACATAAAAATTGATATTACTTGTTAGCACATCATCATCATCAATAACGGTATACCATGTTGAGCAGCCGTGGACCTCTCCACATCCTTCGCCACTAACCTCGATCTTCGCTTTTCTTTCCACTTGTCCATCGACAACCCGCAATATCTTTGTTTGCGCATTTGTCTTCGGTTTGCCCCATTCCTCTGTTTCCTATCCCTCCCGGGTCGCAAGTTTTCTCAATACTTTTATCTCATTGCATGACCAATAAACTTAATTTCCTCCTGTTCAAGTTGTCCAACAGCCGTCTTTACACTTATTTTTTCACTTCACATCGTCTTTTCGTCCACTATACGCATTACTCGTCTGTAACACCACATTTTCAAACTATTGATCTTTTTCTTGTCTATCTATTTCAGCACCACACTCAGAACCTATGATGCAATTGGGAAAACTAATGATTCAATACCCAGCTTTTCCCGTGTTGCTGCTCTTCCAGATGTTATTGAGAGATTGTGCGTTTGGGCAATGTAATTCTCTTTTATCTCCGGTGAATCCATATATTGTTTAAAAAAACTCCAAATAGTGAACTCTTTCACATTTTCCAACAATCATTCCATTGATTAGTAACATGTTCATCTTTGTTCTTTGCGTTATCTTTGAATCTTCATGATTTTATTTTTCTTGGTATTAAGAAACAAGCCAGCTTTTCGCTTGCTTCTCAAAATTTTAAATCAGTAGTTTTTGGGTAGTTCATGATACTGCTGGCAATCAAAACTACATCATCGGCGTACCTTAGGTTAGAACAATATGAGAATAGTAATAAATGATGATGATGATGATGATGATATAAGTAATAACAATAATGATATCAATAATAAATATAATAGTAATAATAATGGAAGTCATAATAATCATGATGATAATAACAATAAAAAAATAGTATAATAAAAAATAGACAAAAGTAATATTGATAAAAATGGAAATATAACTATTGATACTATTAATGAGAAAAACAATAATGATAACAGTGATGACAGCAGCTATAATAATGTTATTATTGATAATGATGATAACAATATATAATAATATTGA
>NC_051401.1:44363811-44366311 GCF_015228065.2 Penaeus monodon | reverse complement strand
AGTTAACTAACAATCTATAGCAATATAATAACAAAATATTTTTTTAAAGGCAAGTGTAAGTCCAAGTGAGCTACGAGTGCTGGGCTAGTAACTGTGGACTAGTGCTCGTAGAAGAGCTGTGGGGTGGTCCATTGACTAATGTGCTTGATGAGTCGGACTAGAGTGGGTATTGGGCTCCGGTAATAACGGTCAGTAAGGGACCTTATGGTCACCAGTTTGTTGACGGTGCGTAAGGCCTGGCGAGGCGGCGGCGCGTCAGGAGGGTAGCAGGTCGCGGTGACGTGGAGGGCACAGCAGCTTCAGGCCAAACTGTTGCAGGGAGGTGGTGTAGGGGTGGCAAGGAGTAGTTAAGGCGCTGTCGTAGCAGGCATAGACAGAACCGAGAATGATCTTGGCTGACCTTTTCTCGAGTTGCAGCAGCTGATTGGGGGTGAGGAAAGGGGATCAGGCGGGGAAGGTGTAGGTTAAATTGGGCAGAATAATAGCCTGCAGATATTTTGAAGCTCTGGAAGTGGGACACCAAGGGGCTTGAGGCTGCGTTAGCATGTGAAGCCTGTACGACAGACCTCACGATGTCTCTGACGTGCTGCTTCTAGGAGAGCAGCTTGGTGGAACGAACTACGTCGAGCGGATGGTTGTCCAGCGTGAGGATGGGGTGGATTGGTGGAGAAGTCGAGCTGCATCACGACCGACTTCTAGCGGTTGACAGTGACGTGATTTGCGGTGGCCCAGGCGAGGAGGTTGTGTTGAGGGGGAGGGGGAGTGGTCAGGGCAGGAACTGTTAATGGCAGTGGTGATGGTCGAGTCATCCATGTATTTCCGACGATGCTCGGTGTCCAGGAGCGCGTCGTTAATCATGACGAGGAAGCACAGGGGCCCATTCTAGTCCTCTGTAGGACTCCGCACGTGGGTAGCAAGAGGCTGGAAACTTGACCCTGCACGCGCATAGCTTGACGCCTTTTGGAAAGAAAGTTTGCCAGCAAGAGGATGAGGCACTCCTTGATGCCCGCAGAAGCTTTTGAGATGACTGTGGTGTGGTCCACCAGGTCGAAGGCTTTCCTGAAGTCTATGAAGATGGTGGTGACGGAGGATTTGCGTTTATGGAGGTGGGCAGTGACGAACTCGAGGAAGATGATGAGGCAGTGTGCAGCGGAGGATCTCATGTTGCCGAACTGCCGAGTGTCAACGCTGAGCGCGAGGTCCTGGTTGGCCCAGTCGGCGACAAAGCTTTCACACAACAGGCTGGGCAAGTGAGTAATGGCGATGAGTCGTAGTGCGGTCTTCCATTGTGATGGGCACTTACACTGTTGCAGTGAGACGTTGACTATGGAGGTAAGAGGGGTGGCAAGTTCCGTTGCAAACTCCTTGATGAGGCGCATAGGCAAGGTGAAGGGGGTGGTGGCTCTATTGACGCGGATTCTTTTCATCTTCTGAAGGACCTGAAACTGGCTAACAGTTGGAACAAGTGAGCGGACTGGAGGTAGGCAGGGAGAGGGTGGTGTCCAGGGGGGAGGGGTAGCTGCTGACAAATTGAGGCGAAGTGGTCGTTGAGTGCCTTTGCTGCTTCACCAAGGCCTAGGTAGCTGGTGCATGGAAATGTGGACGGCCAATTTTCAAGGCCGCACAGTTCCTGTACTTTCCCCGTAAAATTGGTTGTAGTTTGTTGTGGTACATTTTTATTTCCCGGATGACTGTGTTATTTGTAGGAGGTGATGTTGTGCGAGTGAAAGGCTTGATTTCTCTGTTTGACGCGGCCCGTGATCCAAGGCAGATCCGATGGGTGTGTGCTGAGTGACTCTTCTGGAAAGAAGTGGTGGAGAGTCGTACTGACAGCCGAGGGGTGGTTGTGCCACTTGTCCCTCCACATCAACAGCGATGAGAACGTCTGTCCACGGGCGTTGGGTAATCCACTGCCCAAACTGTATGACAGAGGACTGTGTGAGTGACCTGTATTTCCTGGTCTTGGCCTGCTATGGCTGAGAGACGGTGGTTGAAGGCAGCCATAACACTGAAACGTGTCTGCTGCGGCCGACAGGAGAATATGGTAGAGGAGGCTGGTTCCAGACATGTAAATCTGTAAGGGTCAAATCCAGGGTCCTTTGTTCACAAGTGGGAAAACTGATTAATTGTGAAAAATGGGGCTCATTTTGCAGGTCAGTGGTGTCTATTTCATTAAAATAACCACATATAATGATTTTGCATGACGGATATCGTACACACAGAGAAAGTTGGGGAGGGGCCTCACCTACTGGCTCGACCCCTCCTAAGTACTGTTCGATTTCTTGGGATATACACTAATACCATGATATTTATATCCCGGAGTAGTCACTGCACTGCACTTGTACTAGCCTAAGTGAATATAGTAATCCAGAAAGGAACAGAATGAGAGGTGATGCCGACAGCCGGCCTTGGCTACCCAGGAGCGCCGACTTGCACGTTCGTCTATTACGGCGTCGGGTCAAAGGTATGTATGAACGTCAGTGTGGGTAAAAGAGAAGAA
>NC_051401.1:44353811-44358811 GCF_015228065.2 Penaeus monodon | reverse complement strand
GAGAATGAGAATGAAACACGGTTATAAGAGAATATGCAGGGGAGATGCTATGAGATGACATGGTGATTGATACGAAATGTGCAGGTTCATGGATGCGAGTGATGCGATGATTGATGAGAATGATGATGAATGTGATGATGATGAGAAGATGACGATGATGATGATGAGGATGATGAGATGATGAAATGATGATGAATGATGATGATGATGATGATGATGATGATGACGATGATGACGATGATGATGATGAAGATGATGATGATGATGATGATATGATGATGATGACGATGATGATGATGATGATGATGATGATGATGATGATGATGACGATGATGATGATGATGATGATGATGATGATCGAACTGGCATCCAAATGACCAAACGACCCTTTTCGGCCATCAGGAATCACGCAGGTGACTCAGATCACCCCGTACATCGCCAAAATTTCTCAGCCTTCGCAAGTACTCCATACCAGCAGCAGCTCCTCATCGTGGAGAGCATGCTTACATCCACGTGGAATTCATGTCGAACAAACTGCAAATAGAACATCGAAGGGAAGAACATGAAAACACACGAATGTGGCATATTCGTGTGTTTTCTTGTTTTTCCTTCAGTTCTATTTACACATACGTCCATACGCTCGGTAACAACGAAAGGTCAACACTAACTGCATTTAGTGCCTATTTGGCTGTGTGTTATATGTTTTATCCATTTTGTTTCGTTCTGTTTTATTTTATATCCATGAATGTTTCCAATTTTAACAGTATTCTTCTGTTCCATTTCTACGAATCACTTCTTGTCTGGCCAAGTTTGCTTATTTTAGTTTTATTTTGCACTTGTTTCATTGCCTTATTATAAGTATTCAAGTTTGTAAAGTCCTATTTCGTAAAGTCATGTTTTATTCTATTTCATTAATAGTAAGTTATATGTTTGATTGGCTTGAAGATGTATTTTGTTTGCTGATGCGAAACGTCGACGAGTAAATAAGATAGTCACAGCCCTATTGTTTTCGGCACGACTCCGCTTCAGAAGACGAAGCGGAATGATGTGATTATAGTAATAACAACAGCAATAACGACAATCATCATCATCATTTAGATAATGATAATAACAGCAACGTTAACAAAAACAACAGTAATGTTAGCTATAGTGACTATGACGACAGTGATGACCACGATGATAACGAAAACGGCGACGATGATTATGAGGATGGTGATAGTAACAGTAATAGTGATAATGGAACTATGGATACTGACAAGAGCAGTAATAATAATGCAAACAACGATAATATCGATTAGGGTACGAATCAAGGCTGATTCGCACTATATGCACCGTGACCGACACGGCACCGAACCGACAAAGTACGGTTAAATGGTATACCCAGTGTTGCATTCACAGTACACCGGACCTACACCTCACCAGCACGAACCTGTACCAATAGTTATTTAGCCGTGCTTGACAGGAAACGTTCAGGTCCGGAATCTATACATGTTGGACTGTGTGAACACGGGACTAGCAGCTGAGTAGCCAATTGACACCTCTTTCCTGATCAATGGGGATGAGGAAAAGTTAATTACGCTGGTACATCACCATGAGTGCTTTTATGCCTCGTGCGCAAAGGACAGCATTTGGACAAATATAGGCGGAGAATTCCGACGAGCAGGTAAATGACTTTACTGTATATTTGCTTTTAGTAAAGCATACTCTAAAATGTATAGAGTAGAAATGCATCCATTTTCCACATTGATGAACATATCCTCCATACTATTTATAACACTGTGCATATATAAATATATTGTATTTATCTCTACATAAATTAATAAAGGGGATATGGAAGTTGTTTGAAACTGCATTATAGCTATAGTGCATGTACTCGTATAGAAGGCTACACAGCAAAACATATTTTGCAGCAAAGTAAATTATTACACTGAAAAACAGACGTTGAACGCGGCAGTACAGTCGTAGGCGACCGGACGGATAGTGTGAATGCACATGATTTTTACGGAGGGTGACGGTAGGACAACGTATAGGTCACGTTCCGTTTCTGTGCTTGTATAGTGTGAATCATCCTGATTCGTTCGGTTACAGTGCATATGAGACAAATGAATATCATCTTGATACTGAAACACCAAAAAGTAAAAATATTAGCTGTAATATATTCATAGATAATGGATATAATTTCAAATGTTTTCATAAGTGTGGTTTGGAGAATATAGTATTTTCTTCTGAGAAAAAAGATTAACAGAATGTAAGAACAGGGGAGGAGGGTGGGGGGAAGTCCTCGCGGTCGGAAGGTGAAAGAAAGAAGCAAGCCATGATTGAAACTCCGTTGTTCATCACCAGTTATATTGTCAACATGTAATTCATTTGAACAAGTTATTGAAAACTTACTAGAGTTCGAGTCCTGAATAGCTCAGAAACTGTGATGTCACAACAGTATTGTTCTTCGAAAATGTATTTGTAGAGAATGTAATAATCCCATTCAGCAAATGTTTTTTGGTTTCGTTATTGTCAACATACTTATAAAATGCTTATCAAAATACATTTGCAGAGCTTTACAGCTATATATCTATTCGGTTACATCAAAAGCTTCTGAAATAAGCTAAAGATAAAGAAAAAAAAATCGCTGTTATATCATCTCAGTGAGCGTTCCATACCATAAGTAACCCTTTGTTGATATATACCCTATGTGATGTAAACAAGGCAAAAAGACAAAACAATCAGTTTCATATATCTTTATTTTATTGTATATATTGTATTGTATTTTATTTATTTTATTGTATATATTTATTTTATTGTATATATTGTTGTATATATACTTTATTTTATTGTATATATTGTACTATCCTGCCATTTCAGGTATCTATCATCTGCCGACTCTGGCTTTACACCCTGCCGGTCAGACGTCGCACTCAACCGATGCCGTCATTACTACGTTGTCACTGAATCGTAGGGTTCTGGATTTACAGAAGGTATTTGCTAATACACTGTAACCTCACATAACACCGTGTTACCAAGTGCAGAGGACAACTGCGAAGGCCTATGCTGAAAATGTTGACTTTAGTTTGTTAATTTTGCTTACACGTAAATAGCTATAAAAGCATAATGTCAAGGGATCACTTTTGGGAACCACTGTATGCACACGAAATTCACGAAGCAAAACTACAGTGTAACCGTGACATGTAACCGTTGGCACAAGCTTGTCTTATCATTATAATTATTATTGTTATAATTACTAGTAATATTGTTATTATTCTTACTATCCTTATTATTATTATTCGTATTATTATTCTTTTTTACTGTTTTTAATAATAATAATAATAATAACAATAATAATAATATTATTATTATTATCATTTTATTATTATTATTATTATTATTATCATTATCATCATTATCATTATTATCATTATATTATATTACAATTATACCATAATAACAATAACGGCAATCATGATAATAGTAGTGAAAGTTATGATAATAACAGCACTAAAGCACGTTTGAGCTGATCTTTCATTTTTATCTTTAACCCATGTTTTTTAACTGAAACTTTCTTCTTGATTAAAACATCTCTGTTACCTTCATTACTAAGCCAATAACTGTCTACATTATTTCAATCTTAATTTTTTCGTATTTTACCTTCCTCCTCTCTTGTCCTTTATCATGGTTCGTGTTTCATCCTAATTCCCTATTCTCAATCTATTTTCTGTTCTCTTCTTTATTATTTGGTTCGTACTGTCCCCTTCACAGATATTACTCATTTTCTTCTTTCTTATCGCTTTGTTATTGCTTTACTGTTTGATTCTATAGTTCCCTTCGCGTCACATTTCACATTCATATTGCAATTTCGTATTATTTTCCCCTTCCTTTTGATCTTGCGAAAAGTCTCCCTTGCCGTTTAATACAACAAAGACCCGTTGAACACTCATTTTGTACGTGATTCTTTTGCTCATCCTCCCAGCTTCGTATACTCTCTGGCAGCAACCCCTTGAGCATAGTACTCAGAGGTGAGCGAGGGACCACTAAGCTGTGGCTCCTTCTCTCATTATCTGCTCAGTGTTCACCATTCTATTGCTATTCCTATAGATCCCCTTTTATATATACTCGAAGTATGTACTTGCCATGTGGTTTATGTTGTGTTGCATGAAACTGAACTTCATGGCATTCCTGTAACGCACTTACAGTATGAGATAAATTTGATATATTACTTTTTGCTCACTTAAATGCCAACAAAGACATGTTATCAGTTCCTCATTAAATGCAGGAAGCTCAAAATATGTTCCCTTCTCACTCTCAACCCTCCGTAATAAACTCATCCCTAACGGGAGTCGCCTTGCCTCGGTGGGGAGCTTGAGGTCCCAATGACCTGGTGAGCCGGACCAGAGGGTTACCCATACTGGAGGGGTCACCAGTGAGAGATGAAACAAAATGGCTCCCGGGTGCACCAAGGCCTATGAGAGGGGATGGTGTACCCACTCCCGGTTCATTCAATCTTGGACCAGGGAGAACTCTCCCACGTGTGTCTGCCGTTCGTGGAATCCCGTATTGCTAGGAGGCAAGATTCCTGGAGGCTAAGTGAGGCTGCACACTGCATTCTGCAGCTAGCAACACATCTCTTTGGTTCTTTATTCTGTTTAGGTTTGATCAAGATTCGGTCAAGTCAATCAGCTGGTTAAATATGGTTTGGGTCAAGCAGGCATTGCCTAGTTGGCATCGCATAGGTCACGATACTTAATGAGCATTCGGTGATGACTGCATATATTTCCTCACTACCGCTGTGGCTGTTGGGTTTATTTAAGCCCCAACTTATTGTTTTCACTCGTTGGACTCCATGGTGGGTAGGGAGGGTGAGGAGGTGATGAATTGTAATTTGTATGCTTTTACAAATTTAAACAACTGGCTCTCTCCCTGATGACCTACACAATCCCTCACGAGCATCACCTGTTATCACCCTGGAACCTTTCTAGGTTCCAAAGGGCAAGAACGGGAATCGAAATGCC
>NC_051401.1:44348568-44351211 GCF_015228065.2 Penaeus monodon | reverse complement strand
TATATATATAAAAAAAATTTTTTTATATAATAATATATAAAAAAAAAAAAAAAAAAAAAAAAAAAAAAAAAAAAAAAAAAATAAAAAAAAAAAAAAAAAAAAAAAAAAAAAATAAATTAATTTTTAAAAAAAAAAAAAAAAAAAAATAAGAGATAAAAAAAAAAATTATTTTTAAAAAGGGAAAAAAAGGAAAAAATTATAAGGATAATAAAAAGATATAATAAATATAAATAAAAATATATAAAAAAAAAAATAAAATTTGGGAAAAAATTTAAAAAATAAAAAATTTTAATTTTAAATAAATTATAAAAAAAATTTTAATAATTAAATAATTAATATAAATAAAATATATTTTTTTTTAAAAAAAAAAAAAAAAATAATTTAATATAATAAAAATAAATATAAGAATATTGGTTATTTTTTATAAAATTTTATAAAATTATAAATATTATAAGATATATAAAAAATTATAATAGTAAAAGAAATAATAAATAATAGAAAGAAATATAAATAAAAAAAAATTTTTAAATAAATAAAGGAGGGGTGGGGGAAAAAATAGGATAAAAGTATAAAAAAAAAATAGAGGAGAAAAAATAAAGGAAAGGAAAATGAAAAATTTAAAAAAAAAAAAAAAAAAAATGGAAAGAAATAATAAAGAGAAAAAAATATTAAAGGGGAAGAAAAAAGAAAAAAATAATATATAAGAAGAAAGAAAAAAGTTTAAAAGGGAGAAATAAAGAATATAAAGAAAAGGAAAAAGGAAAAAATTTATATTAGATTATAAGATATAAATAGAATATATAGAATATAATAAAATAATTAATATAATAAATAAAAAAAATAAAGAAATATATAAAAAGTTTTATAATATGAAGAATTTAGATAATTATATAAAAAATATAAATATATAGAGATAGTAAAATAGGAATATAATATATAATATAGATATTATATAAATATATATAAAGATAATGAATAAATATATAGATATATATAGATAAAAAATAGGATATAAAAATAATATAGTAGAGAGAGAGAGAATTTAATGGAAATTAAAGAATAAAAAAAAAGGATTAGAAAAATAGATATATAAAATTATAGATATATATAATAATATAGGATATAATATATAAATTTTGTAAAAATAAGGAAGATATATTATGGAAATAAGATAAATTTTAAATATAAATATATATATAGAAATAGAATAAAGGAATAAAAAGAAAAAAAATATATAAAAAAAAATTAAAAGATAAAAGTATTTAGAAATAATATATAAATAATAATAATATAGATAAAATTATAATATTAATAAAATTTTTAATATAGAAAATAATATGTAAATTAATATAGAATTTAGATAAATTATAAAATTTATATAGATATAATAGGGGTAATAATATAGATAATTTTTAAAAAAATAAGTATATAAATTAAATATAATAATATTTTATAAAAATATAATATAAGAATATTATAGAAAATATAATTATATAAAAATATGGGATATAAAAATTATTTTTTTTTTTTATAGTATATATAGAATTATAAGTATATAAAAAAAATAGATATAAAATATATAAAAAAGTATATAAATAAAAATATAAAATAAATAATATATTATATAAATATATATTATATATTAGAGAAAAAATTGGGTATATAAAGGGGATTATAATAAATAAAAATTTAAATAAATAAAAATAAATAAAAAATAAATAAATTTATATATCTAATTATATAATATAATATTAATAATATAGGATATAAAGTATATATTATATATTATAAAAATATAATATATATATATAAATATGTTTATAAATTTTAATTATAAAATATATATAATATATAGTAATATAAAAAAATATAGATAATATAAATTAGTATAAATATATATATATATATTAAAAGAAAATATATATAAAAATTTAAAAGGGTATATAAATATAAGAAAAATTTTTTATAATACATGATATAAATATATTATTTTAAATATATAATTTTATATTATATATTAATAATATATATATGTTTTAATATAATATTATATATTATAATATATATATATAGGTATATATATATAATATAAAATATAATTATATAAAATAAAATATGAAAAAAATATATATATGAATAATAATATAAATAATTATATAATAATATATATATATTATAATTTTATTTTATAAAATAATATATATATATAAAAATATATATATATATATAATATGTATATAATTTTTTGGGTAAAAAACCCTAGATACATAAATTTCCCGGGCAAGGAACTTCCCTCGATTGCCTACCTAGCCACGGGTGGCCAAGCCAGCCCAATCAGTTGGTCCCAGCCGGATAAATAGAGAGAATGAACCAATGGGTAACACCGGGCACTCTCCGGGGAAAGGAATGGGGGACCCTACCACGTACTCACCCCAAAGAGCATCACAACATGAAAACTACAAATTTAAATATAGCTGACTACAGCGGCTCAAACATGAGCCTACCCCCCTAAAAAAAAAATAATATATATATAATATGTATATATAAAATTTTTATATATAAAATTATATATTATATATATAATAAAATAAATAATATATTTAAAATATATCATATATATAATAAATTAATAATATATATATA
>NC_051401.1:44341068-44343568 GCF_015228065.2 Penaeus monodon | reverse complement strand
CATTTATATAAGATGAGTGGAAAATATGCATTAAGTATGCCTGAAGAAAGATCATTTTACCAGTTACAAATACGTATATATTAATACTGGCCAACAGCTTCATATATGACTGCCTACCTACCTTAATCACACTGGATCATGTAGTTGTGTTAATACTGTATAATAGGATGTTCATAAAACAAGTATCAATTGTAATATATTTACTTGTACTTAAACATAACATGGAAGGTGTGTATGTCAAAGACAAGAGGTAAATTTAAATATTAATACAAATGATAAAATGTCTCAACTTGTTTACAATATTGATCAATAACAATGAATGAAAATACAGGTGAACATTTTCAGTGTCAATGCAAATGAAACTATCAAACAATATAAAACGTCAAGACCACATATAGCAGCACAGGTAAAAAAAATTACACCTGCTGATGTTAACATGCCCATAACATCAATGTAGTATTGAAACCAAGAATTCACTAACTAATCTTTAGGGTTATTCTTCATGCTCTGATGAACAAGAAATGCACATTGCACTCTGTGTATCTCAGAATTTGTAGCTTCTGTTTATAAAATATGGATCACCATTTATCACACTATAAACTATCATACAAGGACTACAAACAGACAAAAATGCAACAGTTTTAAAAACCATATTTGTTCATCTTTGTAAAAAAAAAACTATATATTTGTAAATATATATAAATAATGGAGTAACTACAACCACAAGAAATTAGTTTTATATAAGTTATATTGTGTGATTCCAAGCTTGTGGTATTAAGTAAGTTACACAGATCATTGTGTTAACACATGCTGAACCATAAATGAAAACATAATTGATGCTCAACTCTAGCCTTTGTCAAAAAAGGATTAGATACTTTCTGAAAAATCATAATTATTGTATGTAAGAAATGGTATCAATTTCATAGCAAGGTATGAGATCCATGTTGCATTTGTAAAGAATTCACACATTAAATCTGGGGCTTAAGAGCTAAGAACTTAAAAATGCAAATTTGTTCTTTGAACACCATTTCAAACTTCACAGAAAATGCAACTATAAATAAGGAATTAATTTATGAAAAGAGGGGAGGAAAAGATTTAGAAAAAATAATAAAAGCAAAATGAAAAAATACTGTAGATACTGGAATGACCTTCACATGAGTTTTGTGTAATAACAACCTAAACTACACAACATTGTTATCCAAATGGATTAAACAGCTGGTTGCTAAAAGGGTTCCTGAAAGCACTCTGTGGCTGAGCAGGATTGATTGGAGCTCTAACATCGGAGCCAAATCCAGTAGTCTTCACAACTTCACATCTCACCAGCACAACACCAGAGGGATTCACGTCTACCTTGAATCGTTTGTCTGGTAGAACTGTACCATACTGGACACCATCAAACAGGTCTGTTATCACATATCCTCCAGGGAAGGCAAGACCTAATTCTCGCAGAGTCACAGAAACCTGCAAGACATTAATGTTAATGTAAAAGTCTGCCAAAAGTCTGCTGATCAAAAGGAAGTATCAACCAAATAATGTAAATTTTAGTAAGCAATAGTATCTCACTTACATCATATAATTAACATTTATCATCACATGTTGATACTCAACACTAGTCTTAATATTAGCTGAAATATACATTGATAAAAATGGTTTCTTCTACTTTGTGTAAAAAAAAATAGAATTCTGTCTAGTCAAAAAGAATTATTGTAACTCTTTACCTCTGAAGGTGTTCCATCGGTTCGTCTGTTCAGAAAAGCAATAGCATAGGAATAGTGACCCTGAGAGATCGGGGAAATTGGACGAGCCCAAATCTCAATGCCCTTGTCCTGGAAAGATGAGTTACAAAGGGTAAACAACTTTATATCTTCAACATCAATGCTTGAAACCCTGACTTCTTGTAACACCATTCACAACATTTACATTTGGGAGTCAGAATACTACTAAAAAGATAAATTTGGAAATTATATAAAACATTAACAAAACTGAAACACAGATTCTTTGAAACATCAAGCTAAAAAAAGAGTCACAACCATATTTAACCACATCCCAATACTTTTTCCCAATAACAAACCCAAACTTCCTATTCTACTTACCTTATATATTCTCTTCCCTTGAATGCCAAGAGGATCCTGATTAACAGCAATTACAGCTTGATTCTGCAGAATGGCCTTGTACTCTGGTCTGATTGTCCTCAAGTCTACTGACATGAGCAATGGGGCAGCAAAGATGGCCCACATTGCCATCTGAGATTTGGACTGCTCATAGCTGAGCCCAAAGTTGCCAATAATCAACTGTAAACAATTACATAATAAATATTACTTATAATGCATCTTTTAAAAATTGGTTGCATCTTATCTGTGACCAATATTGTATCTTCAGAAAGGAGGAAGAAATATCAGACAAAGGATATTGAAATCAAGCCATTTCAGTTATTAATTTCCATGCTCTCATACCATGTCAGGATCATTCCAGTGTCCAGGGGTCACAGCATGGCACGATC
>NC_051401.1:44337823-44340968 GCF_015228065.2 Penaeus monodon | reverse complement strand
TATTTATATTGTATATATATGAAATTTTGATTATTTATATATGTTATATAGTATATCTTTATATTTTATTTTTATATATTTAATATTTAAATTATTATATATATATATAAAAAATTATGATTTTTATTATATTTTATTAAAATATATATGTTTTTTAAAATTTTATAATATATATTAAAAATATTATTTTGGGAATTTTAAAATATATATGTAATTATATATATATATATGTTAGTAAGTATATATATATAAAATTATTAATATTATAAATATATATATATATATGTGTGTGTGTGTGTGTGGTGTGTGTGTGTGTGTGTGTGGGTATACATAATAATATATATATATTTATTTTATATATATATATATACATATATATAGGTATGTATGTATATGTATTTATATATGTATAAATGTACAAAATTATACATACGTATATAAAAATTTATTATATGCGCGCGCGGCGCACACACACACAACCGCACACACACACACACCCACACAAACACCACAACACACACACCCACACACACACCACACAAAAACCCACCACACCCACCCCCAAACACACACTCACACACACACACACCCACACACACAACACACACACACCATTATTATATATATATATATATAAATATTATTATATATATATAATAATATATGGGGCGAGAGGAGAGAAGGATGAGACCACGGGGGCTCAAACATGAACATACCGTAAAAAAAAAAAAAAAAAAAAAAAAAAAAAAAAAAAATTTTATTATAATTTATATTTTTTTTTTGTGTGGGGTGTGTGTGTGTGTGTGTGTGTGGTGTGTGTGTGGTGTGTGTGTGTGTGTGTGTTTGTGTGTGTGTTGTGTGTGTGTGTGGGGTTTGTGTGGGTTTTGGGTGGCATATATTTTTTATAATACGTATATTTTATATAAAATATATATATTTTGTTACTTTATATACATTAATTTAATTATATTATTATTTTTTAATATATATATATTATATATTATTATATTATATATATATATATATATACACATACTTATACAATACAGGGATACATATAAGCATGTTATCTGATGTTTGCACATATGAATGTATGCTTTTAAGTGCATGAATGAATGAATGAATGAATGCGCTCGCACGCATGCATTTAAGGTCAAAAGCTTTAAACCGAGGGTGTCAGACGCGCGGCCCCGGGCACATTGCTATTTAGTTTTGCGCCGGCCCTTTTAAAATGATTAATTAAGTTTCTTACACTTTTTACTTACATTTTTTTTTTTATTCATCGTTTTTTTGTAAGAACGAAATGGTCGTTTCCGCCAAAAATCATGATTAATGGTGCAGTATACGGGGAAAAGGGAAAAATTTTCCCCCCGGGGGAAATGATTTTTAAGCCTGCTTTTGACCCGCACAACACCAGTGACAAAAAAAAAAGTATAAAAATTCCGGGCGATGAAACAAGGTATCGATTAGCCGTAAGGTGATCGGATCCACGCCTCCCCCCCCGCCCCCCGCCCTGCCTTCCTCTTAGCCTTCTACCTATTCTCCTGTCTCATCGTCCTCCTGTTCCCATATCTCCTTCCTCCTCCATCCATCTCTTTTTCATTTTCCTTATCCCTCTTTCAGTCCTCCTCCTCCTTTTCCCGTCCTATCGCCCTCCTGATCCCCCCCCCCCCCCCCCCCCCATTTCTCTCCCCCTTTTTATTTCTCTCTCTCTCTCCCCTCTCCCTCTCTCTCCCCTCTCTCTCCTCTCTCTCTTCTCTCTTCTCTCTTCTTCCCCTCTCCTTCTCCCTTCCTTCCCCCCCCCTCTCTCCCTTTCCTCCTATTTCCTCCTACGCCTCTCCCTCCGCCCCCTCTTCCTCTTTCTCTTTCTCTCCTCCTCTTCCCCTTCGTACCGACATCGGACCCTCCGGATCTCGAAATGGCTTTCACCCTCGCCGGAAAGGCACGAGGTCATCTCCGATCATCTATCGGCCCAATCGCGAAGGTACACGAGGGGGAGGGAGGGAGGGAGGGAGGGAGGGAGGGAGGGAGGGAGGGGAGGGAGAGATAGATGGACGCACAGATAAAGAGGAAAGAGAAGAGAAGAAGTGGAGAGGAGAGGAGTGAGAAGGGAGGAGAATGAAAGAAAGAAAGAAAGAAAAAGAGGAAGAGAGAGAGAGAGAGAGAGAGAGAGAGAGAAAAGTAGAGGAGAGAGAGAGGGAGAGGGGAGAGAGAAGAAAGGAGAGAGGAGAGAGAGAGAGAGAAAATGAGAGAGAGAGAGAATGAGAAAGAGCGAGAGAATGAGAACACCCTCCTTTTTGACCTTTGACCTCCTGCCTGATACCCGACCTCGTAGCGCAAGATCTCGGGCATCTACGATCTGCGAAGGCTCAGGGGCGGGGAGAGAAAGAGAGATAGAGAAAGAGATAGAAAGATAGAGATAGATAGATAGATAGATAGATAGATAAGGAGGGAGAGAGAGAGGGAAAAGAAGAGAGAGAAAAATAGAAAAGAGACATTTGAACCCCCACCTCCCTCACCCACCTCCCTCTACACCTTCAGCCCCCCCCCCTTCCTCCCACCTCCCGCCTCCCACCCTCCCTCTCCCCTCTCCTGAAGCCTCGTCGCCGCCGTGATCAGAGCACATCAGAGGCGGCGCGGGGGGCGGCGACGGCGAAGGAGGAGGCCACTTGCGCGTCACTCGGGGAAGTCGGGGCCTTTTGAGCGGCGTCGAGAGATCGCCAAGAACACGAGCGCGATCGCCGTGATTAAGGGCGAATGGCGAGGCGGAGAGGGAGGATGAGAGGGAGATAGATAGGGAGGGAGAGAGAGAGAAGGGGACAGAGAGAGACAGAGAGAGAGAGAGAGGGACACACACACACACGCACACACACAAAAGAGAGAGAGGAGAGAGGGGAGAGAGAGAGAGAGGAGGAGGAGAGAGAGGAGAGAGAGAGAGAGAGAGAGAGAGAGAGAGGGGATAGAGAGAGAGGAGAGGATGAGGAGAGAGAGAGAGAGAGAGAGAGAGAGAGATGAGGAAGAGAGAGAGAGGATGAGCGAGAGAGAGAGAGAGAGAGAGAGAGCGAGAGAGAGAGAGAGAGAGAGAGAAAGAGAGAGAGGAGAGAGAGGAGAGAGAGAGAGAGAGAGAGAGAAGAGAGAGAAGGAG
>NC_051401.1:44329609-44332723 GCF_015228065.2 Penaeus monodon | reverse complement strand
AATTTCTTATTTTTCAGTCCTTTCTTTTCCCGGTGGTCTGGTAGGCACTTCGTGGTCTCTTGAGTCTAGGGTGTGTTTCTGTAAATCTCGCTAAGTTTTCGAGTAGGTCCCTATCTTCAGGAGGTAAGTTTTCTTACGGTGCTGTCGTTTTTCTATATTTTCTATTTGGCTCCTATATCTATGTTGGGGCCTTCTGTAATTTATAGCTTCCAAAGTTCGATTCGCATCTCCGTTGTCCACTGTATCCTCCATACCTTGTGGTTGCTCAGCAGCTATCTAATGCAGCACCCTCACGATTATTAGTATTTATATTATTAGTAGTTTTATATATTATTATTAAGGTATGGTTATGTACTGTATTATTTAATATGAGTTGTATTATTTTTTATAAAGTATCCATGTATAAAATGAATATTATTCTCTTTAAGTTATCTATCATATTATGAGATCGATTTTGTTGTCTAGTGTATTATCATTATTACTTATGTACTACTACTATTATTAGTTCATCATTATTATTATTATCCTCACATTATCATTGTTATCATTATTTAAATATATTATTTATTGATTTATTATCTATTTTATGGATTAGTACTGTTAGTAATTAATGATAAAGAATATGTGATATTAACGACAACAAACAAACAATAGTAATAATACTAATGATAAGGATAATGATACATGATAATGATAATGATAATGATAATGATAAATGATAATTAATAATGATAAAAAATAATAATAATAATAATAGTAGTAGGAATAATAATAAATAATAAATAAATATAATAATAATAATATAACATAATAATAATAAATAATAATAATAAACAATTATATAAACAGCAATAATAATAATAATGATAATAAAAATGATAACGATTGATAATAAAGATAATAATGATAATACTAATGAATTAATAATGATAATGATAATAAAGTTTGATGCCTGGATGATAAAATAATATAATTAATAATAATAAGAATAATAATAATAAAATAATATGATAAGCAACAACAACAAACAACAAAACAACAACAACAAACAAACAAACAACAAAAACAACAACAAAAGCAACAATAACAACAACAACAAAACAATAATAATAATAATAATAATAATAATAATAATAATAATAATAATAATAATAATAATGTCTAATCAAAATGTCTATCAGCAACTTGTATCAAAAGGTCTATCATTCCGTAAAGATGATATATTTTCATAGTCATGGTCCTCCCTTAAGTTTAGCAATATGTCCATATCATAGATTTCTTTCTCTTTTGCAGGGATATTTTTTTATTTTGCCTATATATTACATTTCCACCTTTCCACAGTTATCACTAGAAATGGACTGGCTATTGTGTTATTCTGTCGTGTTGTGTTAACCTATAAATAACATAGCTTTCCCGCCTGCCTCGAAAGATAAAATCAGGACCTCTTGTAATCTCTAGGATCTATGTACTTCAGCACAATAGAACCTAGTGCTGATATGGCACAAATTGAGACCCTATCTCTCGTTTCCTGATATTGTTACGCATAACTGTTTCATCGCCGTGGCTTTTTACATTATAAAAAAACTATTTCATGAAGACGCCTAGCCAATACTATATCGTAATGCAGCCTTAAAAAAAAAAATTTATTCCGAGCAGTCCTTGCTTTAAGGTAAACATGATTCCAGGCGTTAACTACTCCCCTTCCTCGCTGTCTCCTCACCTATGTTTTGCAAGAAAAAGAGGGAAGAAAGAAAAGAAAAAAAAAAGGGTGGATGTAGAAAGGGATAAGAGGAAAACGGACGATAAAAATTGGGTAACAGAAAGAGAGGAAGGAGAAAAAATATATACTTTACATATTACCACTTTTAACGTTCATTCACGATGGAGAGAGAGGAGAATATGAAGAGGAACAGTGGTCTGCAGAGAGAGTTTGGTTACGGGGCAAAAGGGAAAAGAAAAAAAGAGGAAGGACATTTTTTTCAGGGGGAGGGAGGGGGGAAAAGGAAAGAACTGCAAGGAAAAAGATTCCTAAGAAAAGGGGGAGAGAGAGAGAATACATAAACAATGTATAGAAATACGAGTCTCTCTCTCTCTCTTTCTCTCTCTCTCTCTCTCTCTCTCTCTCTCTTCTCTTCTCTCTCTCTCTATTTTCTCTCCATCTCTCTTTTCTCGCTCCTCTATCTCTTCTATCTCTCTTCTCTCTCTCCCTCTCCCTCTACCTCTCTCTCCTAAGTTCTCCCCGCTTCCCCCATCTCTCTCTCTCTCTCTCCTCTCTCTCTCTGCTCTCTCTCTCTCTCTCTTTATTCTTTATATATTATATATATAATATAATAATATTATATCAATATAAATATATGTATATATATTATATATATTATCTATATATATATTATATATATAGATTACTATATATATAATAATATATTTTTTTTTTTTTTGTTTTTTTTGTTTTTTTTTTACTTCTTTCTTTTATATATAAATATATATACTATTACTTATACTATATATATTATATATATATATGTATATACTACTATATACTATTATAATCATATATATATATATATATAGATATTATCTATACTTATATATATCTTGATAGATAAATAGACAGATCGAATAGATACGATAAATGGAATGAATATGTAAAAAAGAGACTTGAAGAGAGAGGATACAGACGACAGGACAGACAGACAGACAGGACAGACCAGACAGGCGGGCACGGACATAAGACGGACATGACATACAGATAGAAAGAAAGGATAGGGACAGGACAGACAGACAGACAGGCAGGCAGATAGACAGGCAGATAGACAGACAGACAGGTATACAGACAGGCAGACAGGCAGACAGACAGTCAGCCACACAGACATAGAATGAAACAGATATTGGAAAATATATCACAAAGGAATAAGAAAACGGAGACGATGGTACGATGGACAACGGACGACGACGAAGAAGGAAGAAAACGAAGAAGAAGATAGATAGATAGATAGATAGATAGATAGATAGAGAGAGAGAGAGACAGAGAGAGACAAAGACAGAGAGGGACAGAGAGAGACAGAGGGGACAAGAGAGAATAGAGGGGCGGAAGGACGAGAAAAGACAGGGACA
>NC_051401.1:44317109-44319609 GCF_015228065.2 Penaeus monodon | reverse complement strand
TATATATAGTTTATATTTAGGATAGTATATAGTATATTATACTATATATTAGATATAGACAATATTGATATATATAAATATATAGTATAATAGATATATTCTAGTATATATATATATAGATATATATAATTAATATATATATATATATCACACGCACACACACACAACAACACACACACTACCAACACACACAAACACACCATAAAGGAACATATAAACACATAGTAACATGCAAACCACACATACGTGTATCATACACATATAAATACGCACACGCACACAGAAAAACACACACACACACACACAAACAACACACACATGTATTTTATATATATAAAGATATTTCCTCTTTTGCATTTCTTGTACGATATATATATATAGATTAATATAATAATATCTATTATATATATAGCATAATATAAATTATACCAAATATATACATATCTGTATACATATCCTATATAGCTATATATATATATTATAATATATAAGTATACTTTATTATATATTATATATATTTGTATTATACATTATATCTATATATATCTATAAATCTATAGATATTATATGTATATATTATATATATATATATATATATATATATATATATCACACACACACACACACACACACACAACACCCACACACAACACACACCACACAACACACACCCACGCAACATATAAAACACATATATTAACATTGCAAAACCCACACAGTATACGCACATAAAACAGCACACGGCACACAGAAACACACTATATTCTTTATATAATATATTAATACTATATATATCATATATATATTATATATATTATATATATTTTATATATATATCTATATTATAGTATATATACAGTATCACATACAATATATTCTATATTTATATTATATATATATATATAAAGATATTATGTCATGACTATATATGTGTTTATAGTAATATTATAAATCAATACCACCACACAAACACACACCACACAGATTAAAGGATTTCCTCATTAACGATTTCCCATGACACACTTCCCCTTTACTTAGGAGGCTAGATTCATATAACATAGTGATACACATCTCGAAAGGGCCATGTGTTGAAATTCCAGTCCTTAACGCATAAAATGTTTTTCTGTTACAGCGGTGAAGGTGCAGTCAAGTCTAAAAAATGGAAACCAGGTTTTAATATTTGAAGGCCGCAAACCACAAGAACTTTTGATGGAAAAGAAGGGAGGTATGCCCTATCATATGACGTCGTTACATCATTGGTATCGGCCAGTTCAAGTGGTCGGAGATCTGTGGAAGCGGCTCTCATACCAAGGCGACCCAGTTTGCCTTTTTTGAGGACACCCTTTTAAGTGGAGTACTGATTTTGGAAGATCGCCACATTACTGTCCGTAAGATACTAGATTAGTGTTAGGTCTGTGGGGACAAAATAATTAAATTGGACCATCTGCATATGCAAACCTTGTTTGGTCGATGGGTCCACAAGATATCAACACCTTTCCAAAGCAGGAACGAGCGGGCCAGCTGTTCCAAGGGCCTTTTAGCCACGGCAAGAAGCCAAGAGGCCTTTTGGACCGGCACCTAATTTGCATAAAATAAGTTTCACAAAAACTGATCTTGGAAAAATCTTTATTTTTTGGCCTCTGAGCTAAATACGTCGAATTATTACCCTACTTACTCAGGTAAATGGCAAGTATATAATGAAATTCAGCAGCTCTATACATGCACTGAGTACAGAGATATTTCACTGATCTTGTAAATAACAGTTGGGTTACCTCGCTCCTTGGCTTTGTGCTGTCCTGCCAATCCATACGTTAAAGCTAAAGTCATAACTAAAGAAAAATATCTCGTATGCCTTGATTTTCTTCAGGTTTTCATTTTTAATTGTTGCTGAAATAATGAAAATAATATCTAACTTCAAATCTTCAAAATAAGAGTTCAGGTTAACTTCATTACTGGAGAAAAAAAATATCACACCATCACATGGCAAGAGTGAAATGACTATATCGACTTTAATCCTAATGCAAATTTCACATTCAGCGAGCACCCGGCCTTCAAACGGAATTAAATCAACAATTATGAAGAATACTAAAAAAAAGCGCTGTTTATTAATCCTACCTAGGTTTAAAGGAATCTGCACACCACTTTATATTACTTAGTGGGGGACAGGGCCAGTGAGGCGTGTACACCCCCACACAAGACAGGAAGTGTCACCCCAAACTCGTATATAAAACTGATCAGTTTCGTCGGTAGGATGGAGACTGGTCCCCTAACTGGACATGCTCAGGATAATAGTAGGGGTATGCTGCTGTCATTTTCGTACAGACATCTTAATTGTGGGATTGGGGATTTCATGTTAGTGTGCGGGGGAGGCAGATGAACATTACAAGACTGAATGGCCTGATTTGTACTTCTTAGATAGTTCATTCAACCTTCAATTTACTCATATTGCAGGCCGCCTTCCATTGTTATAAGAACGGTCTCTTAAGTTCTGAGGTTACAG
>NC_051401.1:44302109-44312109 GCF_015228065.2 Penaeus monodon | reverse complement strand
GGAAGGTGTTTGGGGTTGTAGTGGTGTTGGAGTACTGTAGTAGAGATTAGGTGTCGGGGTTTTGGATGGAAAAAAGAGTTTGAGGGGGAAGGTAGGAGGTAGAAGGGGGGGAGTTAGTGTAGGGGGGTTTTTGGGAGTTTGGGTGAATGACGTATTACGGGAGTAAGGGTAAGGAGAAACCACGTCGACGTGTTTCCTCCGGGCTTCACGTATTGGACCAAATTTTTTGAATCGAGATTTCTCCTCAGATCAAACTGTGGGTGGGAAAGCCCCTATAAAAACCCTAGGGGGCCCCGCCACGTTGGCACGGGCGTGTTTGGCAGAGCAGTAGTGGGGTTTGGCCAGGTTGGGGCACATAGTGGGTTTGGGTTGTGGAACGGCAATGTTTGGCTGGGTGTCCTATATCCCAACAATTTTGGCCTGACGGGGAGGAGGTTGGTATGGACGAACAGGGGGGGTTTCTCCTCCAATGTAGACGTTAAGGGAAGGTCATGTCTACGGAAGGTAATTTTGGCTTTTTTTGGGTTTTTTTGGGTGCCTTTGGGGGGAAAGGGGAGTAGCATTGTATGATTTTGCATCATAGTCGTGAGCAGGCAGTAGGTTTTCTCCACGTCTGCCCAATCTTTGTCTAGAGGGGCAATTTGCTGGGAGTTTGAAACGTTCCCGGGTGAAAGTATTGAGGGTTGATGGGTTCTGAAGGATGGGATTCCCATATAGGTCTTTTTTGTTAATGCATAGCTTGGTTTTCGGATGTTACGTGACAAAGGGAGCGGTCGGGTGGAGGGAAAAGAGATTTTATACTTTTTTTTTGGAGACATGTTGGAGAGAAGGGTGTTGTCAGATTAGGGACTGTGGGAGGCACGAAAAATGGGCCCCATTTGGCGCGCTAAAGAGAGTATTAAAGATTTTTAGAGATGGGGTAGTAAAGGGGGGGGGCGTGACGAAGATGGGTAGTGTTGAGGGGGTAGTTTTGGGAAGGGGGCAATAAGGCTGTAAGGTATTAAAAAGGGAGGGTTGGGTGGTTGACGTTTTGGGGGTTGTGGGGATAGAGGGGTTGAAATTTAGCATGCTGGAAGGTGAAATGTTCTTAAAGGGTTTATTGTTGGCTACGTACTAGTAGGCATTGATGGGGGGTAGTTATTAGTGTTCGGAGCCCTGGTCAAAAGCCGGGGGCAGGGGAAATTTTGGGTTTTTCGTTGGGGGTATTTTATAAAGGGGCAACCTCATTGCCCCCAATAGTGGGGATATTTTTTTTATTACTGGCCTGGTAAGTCTGGGTTTGTTTGGGGGTAAAAACAGTCCACCCCAGGGTCCCCCCCGAGGGTAAGGGGTAGGAACTAAATCAGGGGGAAAACCGTCCCATGGCTCCCCCCCGGCCCTTCAGGGCTGGCAAAAGTCGGTTTCATCCCTTTTAGCATGGTTCCCCCCTTAGGAGGGGGATACAGAAGGGGGTTTTGGGGAAGGGACAGAAACGAAAAGTGGGAAGAAAAAAAAGACCATCAAATTAGTTGAGCGAGGGCTGAGTCCAAGGTTGGGGAGTTCCCCATCTTGGGTCCCCCGTCTCCGCCTCCTAACCCCCCCCACAAAACGGGCAAAGGGGTTGGGGGGGGGGGTAATCACAAGGGAAAATATCATTAAGGGGGTTTTCCCCTTGTCTTCCCTGACAGTGATTTAATTCCTAAACGGTTTTCTTTAAACTGGGGGACCCCCCCCCCAGGGGGCCCCTTAAAAATTTTCCAAAAGGGCGAACCCTTGAAAAAAGGTAGCAATTTTTCTTATTATCTTTGTTTTTTTCTCTTAAAGAAACATGGTCAATTTTGGAAAGTTTGATTTTGACATTGATTCTACTCAATAAAAAAAAACTAAAAAAATATAATTTATATTATATATATATATATATATATATTATAATATATATATATATAATATAATTATTTGTTTTATATATATTTTTTTTTTTTTTTTTTTTTTTTTTATCTGCGAGGGAATTTTATTTACGATGCAGGGGGGGCGTGGAGGGAAAAGGGGAAAAATTCCCAAAAGGGGGGCGTGTATTTAAAAGGTTAAAATTTCCTGGAAGGATTGTCACCAAGGGTAAAAAATTACCATACTTTTGTTTCTATTATCCCATAGATGGGACCCTACGGGCTTATCTGGGTTAAGTGGCCAATTTCTCAAGACCCGAACCCCCCTACCGGGTGTAGTTTGTATCATGAAAGGAGAAATAAATTTTTTTAATTATATATCATATATGTTATATACACACATATATGTTGTATATATATACTATACACATCTTCCCCTTTGTGCTCCGACAGGTCCTTTTTTTGGCAACATTTTCTTCAAGAAACTCATTCACCCCCCTTTTTCACAGGGCCCAGGGTAATTACGGTGGCTTCCTGTATAAGTAAATCTGCATTCGGGGAGTTGGGGTTTTGGTCCTGAGGATTGGACCACACTTGGAGCCCCTTTGCCCAGGTCCACTTTGATCTGAATGAACACCCGTCAGGCCCTCTATGGGGGAATAGAAACAAGGGGAGAGGGGACTCTTAGCCCTTTGGGTGACAACCCTTTAGAGCAGTCTATTAAAAAACACAATATATGTTTAAACATATAAAAATTTTATACAAAATGTTTATACATATTATAAAACATCATAAAAAATTTAAAATATATATTATTATATATATTTTATATAAAAAAAAAACAAAAAAACAAAAAAAAAAAAAAAAAAAAAAAAAAAAAAAAAACAAATTAACATAAAAAATTTTTAAAAAAAAATTTTTTAATATATAATATAATATATATAAAAATTATATATATTAATATATTTTTTAAAAAAAAATATTTATATATAAAAAATAAAAAAAAACCATATTTAAAAAATAAAAAAAAACAAAAAAAAAATTATATATAATATATATTTTAAAATTATAAAATATATAATTTTAAATATATATATTATATAATTATATATATATATTTTTTTTTTTTTTTTCCCCCCCCCAAAAATATATATATTTTTTTTAATAAATAAATAATATATATATATATATATAAAATATATTTTTTTTTTTTTTTTTTGGGGTTTTTTTTTTTTTTTTGTTTTTTGGGTTATTTATATTATATACAAAATTTTTTTTTTTTAATAAATAATATATATAATATAATATATAATAATATATAATATTTTTAATAATATTATATATATAAATTATATATTTAATTTGTATATTATAATATATATATATATATAATATATAATATTATAAAATATATATAAAATTATAATATATTATATAATTTATATATATTATAATAAAAAAAAAAAGAAAGGGGGGGCCCCCCCCCCCCAAAAAAAAAAAAAAAAAAAAAAAAAAAAAAAAAAAAAAAAAAAAAAAAATTAATATATAAATTATTTTATATTATATTATTTAAAAATTTTTTTATTTTTTAATATATATATATAATAAAAATATAAAAATATATATTATATATAAACAAAAAAAAAAAAAAAAAACAAAAAAATATAAAAATATATATATGTGGGGTTTGGTTGGTGTGTGTGTGTTTTTTTTTTTTTTGGGGGTTTTTTTTTTTTTTTTTTTTTTTTTTTTTTATAAAATTAAAATACAGAAATGGTTTTCCAAAAAAAAACTTTTTTATTTTTTTTATGTTAAAAATTTTTTAAAAATTTTATACATAAATTTTTTTTTTTTTAAAAGAAAAAATTTTTTTAAAAAAGGCCAAAATAATCCTTAAGGAATACACTAAAAAAAGGGGATAATTAAAACACAAAATTTTGGGTTTATATGTAAATAGAGAAGGAAAATTACATCCCCAAGATCAAGAGAGTAACAGGGTAAAGGTATCTCGGAGTCTACCAAAACCCTGTCGGGAGAGGTCTACTCACCGATGTTCAGGGCAGCTGCAACTTTTCTTCACAAATTGGAAGTTCTCCACAAAACTTTATACTGGTTTTCCTTAAAGTGGAGGGTTTTTCGAACTATGAAACTGTTTATGTCAGCCTCTCGGGTTTTAATTTTCCCTTGAAGATTTTTTCCCGCGGCTCCAATTCGCTAAACGGACTACATCATGTTTTCGGGTGGTTTGGCCTACAGCTGCAAATCTTAGAAAAAAGATGTATGGCAGGGTAAAAGTTAAATAGTGTATCATTCCCTGTTCTGCATCGCTGTGTTGAAAAAGGAAGGGAACGGGGACGGGTTTTTGCCCTTATCCCTAAAACTAAATCAAAGCTAAAAGAACGTACGTGGGAGATATCTTTAAAAGCCCGAGCGGGCCTTGGGGGCGTGGGGCCATTGGCCCAGCCTCCTTCGTCACCGGGGCAAAGAGAGTTTTTGGGATCGGACGGGGAGGCTGCCCGACAGGAGGGAAGGGATGGGACTTCTCTCGGGCTCCCCGTCGCCAGGCGCCAGGGGGGGCCCTTTAAAACCCAGAACTTGTGCATTGCTTGTGAATAAATAAAAACATCCTTGGGCCCCCCTTGGCACTTGGGCGCGCCTCCCGCTCTTCCCTCCCAACCTCCGGCCGAAACCCCGCAGCAGGGGACTTTTATCTGCCTTTTCTCTCTCCACTTTCCGTAAACAACCGCCCAGAAATAAAAACTCCGGGGCCCTTTTTCCCCCACCCTGCGCCGCCCCCCACCGCGCTCCCCTTTCTCCCACAGCTCTTTACATCTTCCACGTTCAATGATTGTTCCCCACTTAGAAGGGTGGGGGTTTTTTTTACAATGTTAGTATATAGGTGTGTGTGTATATATAATGCCCTTTTAAAAAGGACTTTTCAAAAAACTGGATGCAAAGGACAAAACAACAATGATTAAACCCCCGCCTTCCTCCCTGGCTTCCACGGGGTTCGCGCGCCTGGACTTCAAAATTTTTTTTTTTTCCCCGGGGACTTTTTTTTCTCCTATTCACAGATGCATTCTGAATATAAGCTTTCTCCCTTCCTCTTTGTTTTCTATCATGAACCTCCCTGGCAGCGTCATTCATTCCCGTCTCTCGTGTTTGCTTCGTTGCTTCATTTCTTGCTCGTCTCTCTCTCACCGAGGCTTATTTTTTTATTCGGAATTTCTAATAAAAACAAGAAAAATATTTTTCTCGCTCTCGCTCTGGCGCCAATAATGACCGCCTCCATCATCTGCATCATAAAACACAACCTCTGCCAAGTCACCATCATTCGCAGTCGCTCATCAAACACTGTACATCACTGCTTGTAACAACGGTTATAACGTTACCATGCACACAATACACCATCGTTAACATATTTGTAGCTTACACTATTATAACATTTTGATGTGTGAATCTGACATACAGGAAACTTCGTCAGGTTTTGCACACTGACAATCACGCTTTATTGTAAAGAAAATGGCCATTGTAAGGTACGTTTACAACTACGTATAAGAGCATAACAAAACTAATCATCGATGCATAAAAGCTGTATAGTGTATATTTGTGTGTAAGTGTATATTTGTATATATGCATGTATTTATATATGTGTGTGTATGTGTATATATCTGTGTGTGTGTGTGTGTGTGTGTGTGTGTTGTGTGTGTGTGTGTGTGTGTGTGGTGTGTGTGTGTGTGTGTGTGTGTGTGTGTGTGTGTGTGTGTGCATTTATTTATACAACTACACACACCTACACACCTACACACCTACACACACACACACACACACACACACACACACACACACACACACACACCACACACACACACACACACACACAATTATATATTATTATATATATATATATATAATATATATATATATATATTATATATTGTGTGTGTGTACATAATATAATATATATATATATAATATATATATATATAAAATATATATATATATATATATGTAATGTATATATTATGTATATATATATGTATATATGTGTATATATGTGTATATATTGTTGTATATATATAATATATATATATATATATATATATATATATATATATATGTATATATATATATATATAGATATATATATATATATATATATATATGTATATATATATGTATATATATATATACACACACATACATACATACACACACACACATATATATACACACAGATATCCAAAGCAATAGTTAGCGCCCGCAACCACACACACTGGACATACGGCCACTTTGTTAAAGTTGTACGAGGCCACCCCCAATTAATATTCATATATACGGGCTTGCATATACAAAGAAATAAACGCATATGTCTATCTATCTAATAGATATACATTTATCTATCAATTCGGTAGATATGCATGTCTAAACTGATAGATACATTTCTTTCTGTGTATATGCAAGTCATTATAATGACTATTCATAGGGTCGGGCCTCGTACCATTTTAACAACCCGATAAACTAGTGTCTGTAAACAATCCAGCTGTTTGACTGCGGCGCAAGCAGTGTTCGCCGTTTCACGAGCATCATCAAGAAGCTGGAGAGTCCTTAGCAGTCCTTCCGTAGGCTAAAGGAAAAAAAAAAAAAGTGAAGATGCTTTCGAACAGGTGACTCGAGTTTTGCTGACTCAGTTCGTGACTCGGGAACAACCCTGCGGCGAGATTTACCCTTGGCGCACGTGTATATATTATTTGTTATTGTTCGAGTGCCCATATTTGGAAAGTATGCAGTGGCGTAAACTAGGTGGGATGGAGGTGGCGCCCCCCCCATGACGCCTGGGGGACACACGAAAGAAAAAGATTGGAAGCATGAAAATGAATGAATTAGTAAAATAAGATAGGTATTTATTTTTGAATTGTTAAAAAAGTTATATATTTTTTTATTATCTTGTTCAATGTAGACAGTAATAACTATATGAGCTTTTTTTGTTCACTTTCTTGGATTTTACTTTTTCCAAGTAAAAGGAAATGTTGCGCTTCAGAAAAGTAAAAACTTTATTTTTTTTCATTTGGCCAAAAATTTAGCTACGCCATTCTACGTATGTATGTATCTTTGTATGTATGCATGTGTATATATGTATATATATATGTATGTATAATGATATATGTACAGTCGTATATGTATAAATATATATATATATTTAAAAATATTTTATATATTTATAATATATATATATTATAAATCATATATATTTATAATATTATATATATATAAAATATATTTATATATTTAATATATTTTTTATATTTTTATATATATATTATATATATAATTTATAATATAATATATATATATATATATTTTTAATAAAATATATTATATATTTTAAAATATAAAATATAAATATAAAGCCACACACACACCCCAACATCCCTACGCACACATATACATAATACAATAAAATTCCCGGCCCGTGAAAACCCAGATAGAATTAGATTTTTTTATCTTTAAACCAATAAAAATTTAAATGGCTCAAAACCGCCTGTGTGGGGCACTATGAATATGAACGGAAACTTACAATACCTCTTAAGAAGATTGCTCATATCCTTTTCAAAAAAGCAAAGGCCAAAAAATAAAAATTTTTAGGTTTTTCGTAAATAAAATAAACCTGTGTTTTAACAAAAATTAAAGGGACCTGTGTCAAAACAATTTTTGGGGTGATCTTTGAAAAAAAATTAAATCTTTTTTTTAAACATTTCCCCGCCCCACTGCAGTGGGTAGAAAAGGGGGGGGGGGGGGGCTTTTTTTCACTGCCAAGGGGCCCTAATAAAAAGGTTTTCCCAATTGACCCCCTTTTATATATAGTTTTAATTAAAACCATCCCTGCGGGCCCTTAAAAGGGCCCTACCCTCGAGGGCCCCCAAGTGTCTAGCTAGGCCACGCAACCCCAAGATAAATGGTCATTAAAATTGTAATCGGAAGCTTATGTTCGTTTCCAATTTGCGTCAAAAACTGTCCCCCAACAAAAGCTGAAGAATGTTTTTTAATTCATAGTTTTGTTTCAAAGTATTATAAAGAGTAGCTGTTTTTTCGATAACATTTTCTTTACATACAAAATACACTAATAGGGCCTTTTTTGTTAAAAAAAATCATAGCCCTACACGTGAGAAACCCTTTTTAAAAAATTTATTAATAAAAATGTAGAAAAAAAATGGGCTAATTGGGAATACTTTCTAATGAAAAAAGGTGCCATGGAAATTTAAAAAATAAAATAACCCTTTTTTTATGCATCCCAAAAACGAAAGGTCAAAAAATTTTCCCCCCTGCCGGGAAATGGCGCCAAGGGCCCACACACACGCCCTTTAAAAACTTTGGGGCCCGAATTGTACCTTGGATAAAGCCCGGAACAAAAAGAGGCGACTTCTTGCCTTCTGCAAAACCCTTGCAGGGCGGTTTTAAAATGCCCACGCTTGGAAAAAAAAAAAAACGTCATTTGGGGTGGTTTCATTTCATATTTAAAAACCGGGGGCCCGAAAAAATTCCCTGTTTTGAACGTTTTGACCCAACGGGGAACTACAAAGCTCGGGTTCCCGGTCGATGTAGTTTGTGCTACGTATTTTTTCATTAAAAAAGTTATTTTTGCATTATTTTTTTTCTACTTATTTCTAGAAACAAATCTTTGGGGTAACAGGGCCCCCCGTCTTCCAGCACTAAAAAACGCAACGCAACAAGTATCCCCTTTTTTGAAAACGCGGCCCGTTTCAAAAGCACCTTGCTGAAGACACGCCATTGGTCAGCCGAGTATCTGTAGTTGCTGAATCGAAATAAAAGTTTTCTGGGAAGCAACCTGCAGCATCGACTGAACAAAAATCACCAAGCGAGCAAGGTATCGCTCCTCGTCTTTCCTCGCTCGGCGCCACCGTTATCTGACCAGCTCGAGCGGCCCGGCCCACGCCAGAGTCTTCGTGGCGTCGAGCAGCCAAGAGGCGGGCGAAGGGAAGCACCTGGCCAAGCCGCGCGAGCCAGGGACCACGTCGAGCACTCGGCAGAGCTGGGCGTGAGCGCGAGAACCTGCGGGGAAGTGCCCGATGCGGCGGGAGGCGGGAGGCCCGGGTGAGGAGTCAGAGGCGATGGCGCCCTCGACTTCAACGCCGACGAGACGAGTGACGAGACCGGAACATGAACTCAGGCTGATGTCGCTCCCGGCCGCTCTGGGCCGGGAACCCCTCCCTTGGTGGACGTTGCCCGCGAACACCGAATCCGCGAACCTCTTCAACCCGGCAGAGTTGAGGAGGCCGATCGATTTTGCGACAGGACCGGCAGACACGTCGCCTCTTCTGATAGAACCGGAATTGCAAATGGGGGAGTTGATGGCGACTCTCCTGACAGGACTGTGCGACTCAGCGACTCCTCTGGCATAGCTTGTCGAACAGATAACTCTCCTGGCGAAAAAGGTCGAGGTAACAGCACTTCTGATGGGATGCGTCGACCCGACACCGAAGTCGAATAAGCCGATCGACGAGTTGACAACGCTGCTGGAGGGGCTGGCCGACTCAAAAACGCTGAGGAAGGAAGCAGTCGGCCTGACAACACCCGTGGCGGTGCCGTCAGCCGACCTGACAACACTGGAACATCAGGTCCGCTTCTTGTTCCAACATTTCTTCCTGGGCAGCCCCAGCTTGAGCAGGTGCTTCTCCTCCTCGGCCTCGATCTCAGGACTCTTCAGGAAGGTCGGCGCGATGCACAGGCCCACGATGGTGATCGCTGCCGGGGAGACAAGAGGCCGTCAGAACAGGGACCAGGAGGCTGGGGATGGGCAGGGGAGAGGGGGGGTGGGGGAGAAGGGAGGGGAAAAGAGAGTAGAGAGAGAGAGAGAGAGAGAGAGAGAAAAGGAAGGAAAAGGGGAGAGGAGGGAGAGCGGGGAGAAGAAGGAGAGAGAAAAGAGAATAATCTTTATAAAATTAGTAAAAAGGGGACCCAAATAACCACAAAAGCATATTTAAAAAATCACGAAAAACCCACCCGGGTTTAACAGAATAAGAGAGAGGGGGTTTGGGGGGATGAAAAAATGAAAAGATAGAGAGTAAAAAAAGGAAGGCGAAACATTAAAAGCGGTAGTCAGGCTTTTAAAAAAT
>NC_051401.1:44294609-44299609 GCF_015228065.2 Penaeus monodon | reverse complement strand
TGTGTGCAGTTCGCTAAACGGCGCAGCAGAATGCTTGCGCGAGAAGTTTCCAGCGTGGCCGAGCGAGCGCAGAGAACGAAGCCCACCACGAAGCAACACGGACATTGCAAGCGGCGACCTACCTGCAATGGCGACGGGGAAGAGCGTGTAGAAGTTGATGGGGGCCGTGCGGTACCACAGCGTCTCCGTGCCGTTGGCCGCGATGGTGAGGAGGCAGCTGCACAGCGCCATGCTCAGGATCCTGGCGGCAGAGAGGCACACGTTAGGCTGGCCGCGCACTCGTTAATCGTGCGAATCGTGGCGTGTCTCTTATGTGGCAGCTCTCCTGGTGTGTCTAGCACCTGTCTCGCCCGGGTCGTGGCATCAGACTAATTGGTTTTGAGTCCGGCAGGTGAGCAGCGAGACAGGTAGACACAAAGATGAATATTAATCCAGCAAGAATAAACACTAAACTGACACTCACCTTCCCTCCATACATAAACACTCACTCTCTCTCTCTCTCTCTCTCTCTCTCTCTCTCTCTCTCCTCTCTCTCTCTCTCTCTCTCTCTCTCTCTCTCACACACACACACACACACACACACACACACACACACACACACACACGCCTATCGATCTACCCACGTAGATGCTCAAACACACAAACTTGCAAGTAGACATAGAAACAGCCAGAAAAAACAGAGAGAGAATTTGAAAAACAAAACCGAATGGAGCTTTCCATTGGAGGCTTCCCCGAGTATCTACCAGCTTGATATTGGACATTAGAGATACCAGACCAATCCCGCCCGATCCCGCCCCAATCCCGCTCGCACCAGGGCCCCCGTCTCGAATGCTCTGCGCCGCGAGACTGCCTCTTGCCCTCACCCTCGCCCTCGAGCCAAGAGTCGAGATGAGCTTCCCTCTGAAACGAGCGTTCCTAAAGCCAGCTCTTCGTGCCAGTCGAACCTCCGGCGAGGCCAAAACGCCGACGAGGAGACAGGGCCGCAAAGGGAGGAAACCAAACCGAAGTAACAGACATTTTACGGAGAAAATGCTCTTTATAATGACTCAGAACCAAACGATGTTAATTTTGCTTTCGATTGAGAAAAGGGTAGACTCACCTGGCTAATAATATTCCCAAAGTAACATTCCTAATCCCTTTTCCAATAATGTTACCGGATTCTAGATAATCACACGAAGGTATCCACCAAACACTCGATATGGACAGCCTTGGCAGATATTACGAACCTAATACGGAGGGACATCATCGCTAAGTGGCAACTCAAGAAAATAACATTCGCGTTTCTGAATACTTTTATCAAACTCTACTTTGAACGCAATATCGATGCATAGCAACGTCCTTCAGAATTGATAAAATTTAAAAAATAGAGGAGTTATTAATCATATATAATTTAAATAACGCATTTTTTTTCTTCAGAATGAATAAAAGACCAACAACAACGCTATTAATCAAAGCGAGTGTAGATAATTTGAAAACGTCCGTCCCCCGCACGGCAAAAGAGACGCCATCTTGATTCCCAAGCACACCGAAACTTTTATCCTCTAAACGGTGATGCTAACTTAGTTCAGCGAATCTTGGGCACACAGACAAACAGACTGGTGACGAGCAAGCAATCGAACAGTAGTTTGCGAACTTGGCTAGCGTAGGGAGGCGGTAATCGCGTTTGGACAAGCTAATTCGTAAGCCGGTGGGGGGGAGGGGAGCTCTCGCGCGCCAACGGGAATCTTGGAAATAAAATTGAGATAGAGATGGAAGGGGACAGGAGGAGGATATAAGTGGAAAGACACATTATATTATATATATAGATATAAAACAAATATATATAAAATAATATAATAAATAATAAATATAAAAATATAAATATATATATAGTATATACAATAATATATAATATATATATAATAAATATAATACATACATAAAAATACATACATACATACATACATAATACTTGACGCACGCACGCACGCACGCACACACACACACACACACACACAACAACAACACACACACACACACACACCACACACACACACACACAACACACACCATAAATATATAATATATTATATATAATAGATTATATATATATATCATATTGTGTGTATGATGTATGTATATTATATATGTATGTATATATATGTAGGTATTATGTGTGTGTGTTAGTGTGTGTGTGTAGGGGTGTTGTTAGTGGTGTTGATGTTAGTGTGTGTGTAATGTGTGTGTGTGTGTGTGGTGTGTGTGTGTTATAATATATATTATATATATATATAATATATATATATATAATATAATAGTATATTATATAATTAATATATATTTAATATTATATATATATTTATAATTATAACATATGATATATATTATATATATATATGTATATTTATATGTATTATATATATATTATATAATATTATATATGTAATAATATATTATATATATATATATATTATATATATATATATATATATATATATATTATATATATATATATATAATATTATATATATAGTTGTGTATGTGTATATTGTATTGTTGTGTTTCTAGTATATGTGTGTGTGTGTGTGTGTGTGTGTGTGTGTGTGGTGTGTGTGTGTGTGTGTGTGTGTGTGTGTGTGTGTGTGGTGTGCGAGTGTGTGGTGTGTGTGTGTGTGTGGAGCGTGTGTGTACCTTATGTATGTATGAGTATGCGTACGCGTATATGCATGTGTATGTTTATGTATATGTATGAGTATGAGTATAAGTATGTATAGGAATAGGTATGAACAAATATAGGTATAAATAAATGTACGTACACACACACACACACACACACACACACACACACACACACACACACACACACACACACACACGGAGTACTCACGGCTTGTGGTGGATACAGAGCGCGCAGTGCGTCATGATGACGGCGCTGAGGATGCGGTGCGTGCCCAGGAGCCGTGACATGGCCGGATTCACTGCAAAGGAGTAAGGATCACAGTTAGTCGTTTCCTCACTGACTGAGACTGGCCAGTTAGTCGCTTCCTCACTGAAAGGGGGGGGGGCTTGCTTTTGACTTATACTGGCACGCAAAGTCAAAAGGGAGAAAATAGCTGGAGGAATGAGCACTGTCACACAGGGGGTATTTGCATCACAATGTGGTTTATTTCAGATTTGCCTTTAACTGAAGACAGACTGAGATAAACATATTTGAAGTAAATAAAGACGCTTGTGGATGATAGACTGGGACTTTGAAGTAATATAGGAGAGAGGAAAAAAAAAACAGAAAAAGCCTTACAGAACTAAAACAAATAAACAGATACCTTGTAATGCACACAAAACAGAGGTACACGAGTATATGCGTTCGCGCTTATGTACCTACATGAATAGACGTACACATATAATCACCATAATACCCACTTTCATCCATCATTTTCAAAGGATTTACAACTCGAATCAGCAGATATAAATAACACCACCTGTTAAACGGGCTTACCTTTCGAAGGGATTAAAGAGACAATGACCGGCTCTGCCCATAGTTCACAACGGAATAAAGAAAACGGAGAACCAGAATTGAAATAACAAGGGAGCGCGGGCCTACGAGTATTTCCGAGCGCGGAGAGGGTGCTGGGACAAAGGCCGCTATTATAAGGCGGTTGCGAAAAAAACGGGTGCCATTAATAGGGAAGGTTAGGGATGAAAGGCTGACGAAACTCAAGCTGGAGAATAGAGGGAGTTGCCGCAGAACAGGCTGCGGGAATTATATTTGAATGTTTTTAGTATATAAGGTAATGAGATAATTAAAGGACTAGACCGATAGAGAGGAAGATAGAATGAAAAGGCACAACATATAAAATCGATAGTTTACTGAAGTAACAGAATACATAAAATAAGATGAGATGCGACATAAAAAGTCAGATAGATAACAAAAAACACATATAGATCGATGAATGATAAACAGGCAGACTAACACATAGAAAAACAGATCGATAGATGATACACAGACTAACAGAAAAAAAAAAAAAAAAAAAAAAAAAAAAAAAAAAAAAGATATATATATAATATATATAACTATATATATATATAATATATAATATATATATACATATATAGACAGACAGAACAAAGGAGAAACAGAACAGACAGACATGACAAATCTCACAATCATGCAACTTGAAAAGCCACAATCAACGTCTGGAAAACACAGATGCAAACACGTTCCAGCTTTTCTTAATGATCTCTCTCTCTGTCCGCTTTCTAATTCTTGTGTTCTCTCCTTCCTCTCCTCTCCACTCTCCCTCCTCTCACTCTTTTTTCTTCTCTTCTATATTCTGTATTATTTCTCTTCATCATATACCTAGCCCCACATATATAGAAGATGGAGATAGATATAGATAGATGGATAGAAAAGGTTTGAGAGAGAGAGAGAGAGAGAGAGAGAGAGAGAGAGAGAGAGAGAGAAGAGAGAGAGAGAGAGAGAGAGAGGAGAGAGAGAGAGAGAGAGAGAGAGAGAGAGAGAGAGAGAGAGAGAGAGAGAGAGAGAGAGAGAGAGAGAGAGAGAGAGAGAGAGAGAGAGGAGAGAGGAGAGAGAGAGAGGAGAGAGAGAGAGAGAGGAGGAGGAGAGAGGAGGGGGAGGGAGGGAGTGGGAAGGGAGGGAGGGGGGAAGGGAGGGAAAGGCGAGGGAAGAGGAATGTTCGAAAGAGGAAGGGAGGAGAGAGTAAAAAGGACGGGAAAGTGGGCTGCTTTGGAGGGAGTTTGTAAAGATGCACGATCGTTCTTGGTTCTGTCGGGCTTCTTCGTCGTTTCTGTGTGCTTCTTTGGGTGTTGTGGTCGATCGTTCTTCTTTGGTTTCTGTCTGCTTCTCTCTGTCTGTCTGTCGGTTTCTCCGCCTCTCTGTCGTCCGTCTGTCTCTCTGTCTGTCCCACTCTAATCTTTTTTTTTTAATGGTGGAAATATACACAGAGACAGATACACACACCACACCACACACACACACCACACCACACCACACCACACCACAC
>NC_051401.1:44285828-44294509 GCF_015228065.2 Penaeus monodon | reverse complement strand
ATTTCCTTTTTTTTTAAAGTTTCCCTTTTTTTTTTCTATTTTTCATTTTTTTTCATTTTAGCTTTATGCTTTTTTTGGGGGGGTTTTTTTTTTTTTTATTTATTTTGTTTTCTTTTTCTCTTTGTCTTTGTCTTTAATTCGCCTTCTCATCCTCGTCTCTCTTTTCCCCTATTTTACCTGTTTTTCCCTTTTATTTTTATTTTTTTTTCCTTCCCCCTCTTTCCCCTCCTCCCCTCCCCCCCCCCTTTTTTCCTCCTCCCCCCCCCCTTTCCCTTCTCCCTCTTCGTCCAGAGGCTTTACGTATACTAATATATATATATAAATATATATATATATATATATATTATATATTTTATATATATATTATTTTAAAAATATTATTTTGTTGTGTGTGTGGTGTGGTGTGCGTGTGCGTGTGCGTGTGCGTGTGCGGTGTGTGTGTTGTTTGTTTTGTGTATTTGGGTTTTTGGGGGGACCCCCGGAAACCACAAAAAAAAAAGAAAGAAACAGAAAAGGAGACAGACAAAAAAAAACAGAGAGGCAAAAAAGACAAACCAGCCGGAGGAAGCGACAGAAAAAAGAAAAAGGAACAAAAAAACCCCCCAAGAAGCACGTTTCAAATTTCCTTTCTTCCCTCCCCCCCCCCATTTCCCCCTTTGTTCCCCCTTTAAATTTCCCCCCTTCCCTTCCTTTTCCTTCCCCCCTCCCCTTTTCCCCCCCCCCCACCCCTTTCCCTCCCCCCCTTCCCTTTTTCCCTCCCCCCCCCACTCTCCTCCCTTCCTCCTCCCTCCCCCCCCCTCTCTCCTTCCTCCCCTCCCTCCCCCCCTTTTCCTCTCTCCCTTCCTCCTCCCCCCCCCTTTCCTCCTCCCTCTCTCTTTTCCCTCCCCTCTCCTCTCTTCCCTTCTCTCTTCTTCCCCCTTCTCTCTCTCTTCTTCCTTCTCTCTCTCCTCTCCTCTCTCTCTCTCCCCTTTCTCTCTCTCTCTCTCTCCTTCTCTCTCTCTCTCTCTCCTCTCTCTCTCTAAAACCTTTTCTATCCTCTTTATTCATCTCCATCTTCTATTTGGGGGGCTAGGTATATGATGAAGAAAAATAATACAAAATATAGAAAGAAAAAAAAAGAGTGAGAGGGGGGAGGTGGAGAGGAGGGGAAGAGAGAACACAAAAATTAAAAAGGGAAGAGAGAGAGGAATCATAAAAAAGCGGAAGTTTTTGCATCTGTGTTTTCCAATTTGTTGTGGCTTTTAAAGTTGCATGATTTGAGATTTGTCATGTCTTCTGTTTTTTCTCCTTTGTTCTGTCTGTTATATAGTATATATTTTTTTTTTTTTTTTTTTTTTTTTCTGTTAGTCTGTGTATCATCTATCGATCTGTTTTTCATGGTTAGTCTGCCTGTTTATCATTCATCGATCTATATGTGTTTTTTGTTATCTATCTGACTTTTTATGTAGCATCTATCTATTTTTATGTATTCTGTCAGTTCATGTCTATCGTTTCTATATGTTTTGTTTTTCTTTATCTATCCTCATCTATCGCGCTTACTCCTTTAATTATCTCTTTAATTTATTACTTTAAAAAACATCAAAAAATTTTCCCCGCAGCCTTTTTGGGGCGGAAACTTCCTCTTTTTTCTCCGTTTTAAAGGGTTTTCTCGCCTTTCCTCCCAAACCTTCCCTTTAATGCACCCTTTTTTTTTTCGCCCCCTTTAATAGGGGCCTTTGCCCCGCACCCTCTCCGCCTCGGAAAAACCGTAGGCCCGCGCCCCCCTGTTATTTCTTTCGGGTTTCCCCTTTTTTTTATTCCGTTGGAACTATGGGCGAGCGGCATTGTCTTTTAACCCCTTCGAAAGGTAACCCCGTTTAACGGGTTTGTGTTTTAATTGCTGATTGGGTTTGTAATCCTTTAAAAATGAGGTTAAAAGGGGGTATTATGGGATTAATTGTATCTTTCATGTAGGTACAAACCGGAAAGCATTACTCGTGTACCTTGTTTTGTGCTTTCAAGGGATCTGTTTATTTGTTTTTGTTCTGTAAGGGTTTTTTGGTTTTTTTCCCCTCTCCATATTACTTTAAATCCCAGCTATCACCCCAAGCGTCTTTTTTTACTTCAATATGTTTATCTCAGTCGTCTTCATTAAAAGGGAAACTGAAAAAAACCCCATTGTGAGCAATACCCCCCGTGTGCCGTGCCATTCCTCCAGCTATTTTTTCCCTTTTTATTTTCGTGCCCGTATAAGTCAAAGCAAGCCCCCCCCCTTTCAGTGAGGAAAACGATAACTGGCCAGTCTCGTCAGTGAGGAAAGACTAACTTGATCCTTCTCCTTTGCAGTGAATCCGGCCATGTCACGGGTCCTGGGGACGCCCGCATCCCAGCGCCGTCTCAACCCCCTGCGCGCTCTGTATCCCCCACAACCCGGGGTATCCGTGTGTGGTGGTGTGTGTGTTGGTTGGTGTGTGTGGTGTGTTGTGGGGGTGTGTGTTTGGGGGTGGTTGTGTGTGTTGTGTGTACGTACTTTTTTTATACCCATTTTGTTCTACCTATTCCCTTAAAATACTATACTCTATCATACATAACATAAAATACCATCATTACGCGTACGCATACTCATACTACTACAAAAGGTACACAAAACACCACGCACCACACACCACACACACACACAACCACACCACCAAAACACACACCACAACACGCACCCACACACACACACCACCACCACCACACACACAACACCACACCACACACACACCACACACACCACAACACACCACACACACCATATATAAATATATATAATATATATAATATTTATATTTATAATGTATATATTAAAATATATTATATATATATATATTTTAAAATATTATATATAATTTTTATATATATATATATATATTCATACTACATACTCATGCAGTCATACAACATAATGCATACATACACAATTATGATTTCATAATTATATATATATATATATATTATATAATATATATATATATATATATATAATATATAAAAATTTTATATATATATATATATATAATAATAATTATAATAATAATATTATTATATAAAATTAATTATAATAAAATATATATATAAATATATATATATAATTTTTATAATAATATATATATATATATATATAAATTTTTAAAAAATATATATATATAACACCAAAAAACACACACCCCAAAACACATACACACACACATAACCACAAACATACAAACAACTACAACCATAAAAATTTCATAATATATCTTTTATTTAAAAACATACATAACCACACATATATATATATAATTATATTAATAAAATAAAATTAATATATATATATTTATTTATGGATGTGTGTGGTTTTGGGGTGTGTGGTTTTTTGTGTGTTGTGTGTGGTGTGTTTTGTGTGTGTGGGGGTGTGTTGTGTGTGGTGGTGCGTGCGTGCGTGTATGTTTTTGTATGTATGATGTAGTATATTATTATTATATTATTTATATATATATATATATATTTATATGTATATATATATATATATATTATATATAATATATAATTTTATAATATATTTTTTAAATATATTATATATATTTTCTTTTTTTATTTTTTTTTTGGGGTTTTTTTCTATATTATAATTTAATTTGTCTATATAAACCCTTATATCCCCTGTCCCCTCCCCTTCTCAATTTATTTCCAAGATTTCCCTTGGCGCGCGAGAGCTCCCCTCCCCCCCCCCCCCGGCTTACGAAATTTGCTTTTTTCCAAAAGCGATTACCCCTCCCCACGCTAGCCAGTTTTGCAAAAAACTGTTTGTTGCTTCTCGTCACCCTTGTTTTTCTGTGGCCCAGATTCCCCTGAAATAAGTTTGCATCACCCTTTAGGGATAAAAAGTTTCGGGGGCTTGGGAAACAAAATGGGGTCTCTTTTTCCCTGCGGGGGACGGACGTTTTTTAAATTTTCTACACTCGCTTTTATTAAAGCGTTGTTGTTGGGTTTTTATCATTTGAAAAAAAAAAAATGGTTTTATTTAAAATTTTATATGATTAAAACTCCTCTATTTTTTAAATTTTTTAAACTGAAAGGGCTTTTCATGCATCGATATTGCCTTCAAAATAGGTTTTTAAAAGTATTGAAACCGAAGTTATTTCTTGAGTTTCCACTTAGCGATGATGTCCCTCCGTATTTGGTTCGTAAAATCTGCCCAAAGGGTTCCATAAAACGAGGTTGGTGGATACCTTCGTGTGATTATCAGAATCCTCGGAAACGAAAAAGGGGCGCGGCCAGCCTAACTGTGCTCCTGCCCCCAGGATCCTGAGCATGGCGCTGTGCAGCTGCCTCCTCACCATCGCGGCCAACGGGACGGAGACGCTTTTGGTACGCAGGCCCCCATCAACTTCTACAACGCTTTTTCCCCGTCGCCATTGCAGTAGGTCTCCGCTTGCAATGTCCGTGTTGCTTCGTGGTGGGCTTTCGTTCTCTGCGCTCGCTCGGCCACGCTGGAAACTTCTCGCGCAAGCATTCTGCTGCGCCGTTAGCGAACTGCCAAAAGGGTCTCGACTCTTGCAGTGAGTGCGCTGACTTAACATACTTTGTTTACGTGTAATATCTTTAGTCACCGTTTTTTGAGTAGTATTTCTCATTTAAAAAAAAAAACTTGAAAAAATATGGAAAGAAATAAAAGCCGTTCACGAAAAAAAGACGGGGTGTGTTAGTGAGATTTGGTTTCCCGAGCAGATAATTTCGCCACCATTGGGTTTGTGAGCCTTGTTTTCCTCATCGCCGTCGTCGTCGTCTTCGGTTTCTTCGTATCTCGGTCTGTCTGTTTCTTCCATTTTATCTCCCCTTCTCTCTCTCTCTCTCTCTCTTTTCCTACCATCTCTCACTCTCTCTCTCTCTCTCTCTCCCCTCTCTCTCTCTCTCTAACTAATTTTTTATCAAATGTTTATGATTAGATAGATATATATCAAAACCCCCTATTCATTCCTTTTTTCCCCTGTACATAGACTTTAAAAACCCCACACCCCACACAAACACCCCACACCACACACACACACACACACCACACACACACCACACAAAACACACCACACACACACACACACACACCCACACCACACACACACACGTACACACACACACACACACACAATAGTTGCATTGATTCCGACAGTTCCAAAGAAAATGGAATTCATAAAACCGCAAATTCTTCCAGTAAAATCTGTAGGATAAAGCCGATTTTCCCAATAATTCTTGGGGTTCGATGCCGATGTAGGATTGGGAAGTTAAAATGGAAAAAAGAAATATCGTAATGTTTTAGGTGTGTATAACCCCCAAAAAGTAATGTGTTTGGGAAGTATAGGTTGGAGTATACCGTTACTTTTTCTCTCTCTTTTTTCTCTCATCTCTCTCTCCTCTCTCTCTCTCTCTCCTTTTTCTCCTCTCTCTCTTTCTCTCTCTTTCTCTCACTCTCTCTTTTCTCTCTCTCTCTCTTTCTCTCTCTTTCTCTCTGTTTTTTGCCTCCCCCTCCTCTCCCTCCCCGTGACACCTTCCAACCTCCTCTCCCTCCCCCTCTCCCTCCCCCTCTTCCTCTCTCCCCCTCTCTCTCTCTCTCCTCTCTCTCTCTCTCCCTCCCTTTCTTCTCTTCTCCCCCCCCCCTCTTCCTTTTTCTCCCTCCCCTTCTCTCTCCTCTCTCTCCCCTCTCTCTTCTTCTCTCTTCTCTCTTCTCTCTCTTCTCCTCTCTCTCTCTCCCCTCTCTCTCTCCCCCCCCTCCCCTCCCTTTTTCCCTTTCTCTTTTTCGCTGAACCCAAACCCTAGGAACAAACAGCGGCCAAGCACCTTTATGGAGGCCCTTTCATGCGCTCGCGGCGGTTGCAGGTCATTCGCGAGCCATAAGGTCCGGGGTCTCTCCAGCAGGACGCGGGGGGAGGCCGACCTCAGGGGGTCTAAGGGCCGTTGTTTCCCTCGAACTCTTTTCCTCTCACTCTCTTTCTCTTCTCTCTCTTTCTCTTTCTCTCCCCTCTCTCTCTCTTCTCTCCTTCTCTCCTCTCTCTCTCTTTTTTCCCCCCCCTCCCTCCCCCTCCCCCCATCAATATGTATATTCCCCATCTCTCTCGTTTTCTCTCCCACCTTAATTACACAAAATCCTCCGCTCCCTCACTTTTTTGTAGTTTATTTTTTTTTTTTTCTCTCTTCCCCTCTTTCTCCCTTTCTTTTTCTCTCTCTCCTTTTCTCTCTCTTGGGTTTTAGCTGTTTTTCCACGTAAAACCTTTTTGTATTGATGGAAAACGGTGCCCCGTCCTTTTTGAAAACTGTCGAAAGGGGCCCTTTCGGCGACTTAACGTTGGTATAATTTCTCGGGTCTACTTCCTGAATTTTAAGTAAGCGGCTTGAAAAATGATCGGTGCTAAAAATTTGCTCAACTCTTTATTGGCATTCCTGCTGCTAGCGTAAGTCTTTTTTTTTTTTTTTTTTTTTTTTTTTTTTTTTTTTTTTTTTTTTTTTTTATTATTATTGCGAGTACTCTGCGTGCTGCCGGCAGGTAATATGAGCAGAAGGTACAGATTTATTTAGAGTATATGCTACACTAAAAACTGATATAGAGAGGTGTTCGGGTGGTGGGATATGATTTTTTTTCTCTCTTTTACGAATATTATTTTTCTTTTGTTTATTTTTTAATGCCTGACTACCGCATTTTAATGTCTTCGCCTTCCTTTTTTACTCTCTATCTTCTTCATTTCTTCATCCCACATACCCCCTCTCTCTTATTCTGTTAAACGGGTGTTGTTCGTGATTTTTAAACATGTTTTTGTGGTTATCGTGTCATTGTTACTAGTATATAAAGATTATCTCTCTCTCTCTCTCTCTCTCTCTCTCTCTCCTCTCCTCCCCTCTCTTCTCTTTTCTCTCTCCTTTCCCCTCCCCTCCTCTCCCCACCCCCCTCTCCCCTGCCCATCCCCAGCCTCCTGGTCCCGCCCCGCCCTGTTCTGACGGCCTCTTGTCTCCCCGGCAGCGATCACCATCGTGGGCCTGTGCATCGCGCCGACCTTCCTGAAGAGTCCTGAGATCGAGGCCGAGGAGGAGAAGCACCTGCTCAAGCTGGGGCTGCCCAGGAAGAAATGTTGGAACAAGAAGCGGACCTGATGTTCCAGTGTTGTCAGGTCGGCTGACGGCACCGCCACGGGTGTTGTCAGGCTGACTGCTTCCTTCCTCAGCGTTTTTGAGTCGGCCAGCCCCTCCACAGCGTTGTAAACTCGTCGATGGGCTTATTCGACTTCGGTGTCGGGTCGACGCACCCCATCAGAATTGCTGTTACCTCGACCTTTTTCGCCAGGAGAGTTTATCTGTTCGACAAGCTATGCCGAGAGGTCGCTGAGTCGCACAGTCCTGTCAGGAAGTCGCCATCAACTCCCCCATTTGAAATTTCCCGGGTTTCTATCAGAAGGGGCGACGTGTCTGCCGGTCCTGTCGCAAAATCGATCGGCCTCCTCAACTCTGCCGGGTTGAAGAGGTTCGCGGATTCGGGGTTCGCGGGCAACGTCCACCAAGGGAGGGGTTCCCCGGGCCCCGAGCGGCGGGAGCGACATCACCTGAGTTCATGTTCCGGTCTCGTCACTCGTCTCGTCGGCGTTTAAGTCGAGGGGGCCATCGCCTCTGACTCCTCACCCGGGCCTCCCGCCTCCCGCCGCATCGGGCACTTCCCCGCAGGTTCTCGCGCTCACGCCCAGCTCTGCCGAGTGCTCGACGTGGTCCCTGGCTCGCGCGGCTTGGCCAGGTGCTTCCCTTCGCCCGCCTCTTGGCTGCTCGACGCCACGAAGACTCTGGCGTGGGCCGGGCCGCTCGAGCTGGTCAGATAACGGTGGCGCCGAGCGAGGAAAACCGAAGAGCGATACCTTGCTCGCTTGCAGATTTTTGTTCAGTCGATGCTGCAGGTTGCTTCCCAGAAAACTTTTATTTCGATTCAGCAACTACAGATACTCGGCTGACCAATGGCGTGTCTTCAGCAAGGTGCTTTTGAAACTGCGCGCTTCAATAAGGGATACTTGTTGCGTTGCGTTGTTAGTGCTGGAAGACGGCGCCATGTTACACCAAGATTGGCTTCTAGAAATAAGTAGATAAAAAATAATGCAATATAACTATTAAATGAAGAAATACGTAGCACGAACTACATCGAGCCGACCGAGCTTTGTAGTTCCCTCGTTGGGTCGAACGTTTCAAAACATGAATTCTTCAGCCGGATTAATATGCAATGAAACCACTCCAAGTGACGTCTTTCCAAGCGTAGCATTTTACACCGTCTGCAATGTGTGCGAGAAGGCAAGAAGTCGCCTCGTTGTTCCGGGCTGTATCCAAGGTACAATTCGTGGCCAAAGTGTATAAGGCGTGTGTGTCGGCTTGGCGCCACTCTCAGGCAGATTGCATGTGTCGACCTGTTCGCTTTTGATGCATCAAAAAAGGTATTTTATTGTAATTCATAGCACCTGTTTCATATAGAAAGTATTCCCAATGTATGTCATTTTTTTCTACATTTTTATTAATAAAGTTGTTAAAAGATGAGTTTCTCAGCGTGTAGGCTATGATTTTTTTTATAACAACAGTGACTATAATAGATGTATTTTGTATGTCAAGAGTAAAATGTTATCGATAAACAGCTACTCGTATATATACTGTGAAACAGACTATGAATAAAG
>NC_051401.1:44275828-44280828 GCF_015228065.2 Penaeus monodon | reverse complement strand
AAATATATATAAAATAAAATATAATATATTTATTATATATATATTATATAATTATATTATAAAATTTTTTAAATTTTTTTTTATATTATTTATATAATATTTTATATCTTATATGGGTATCTATATTTTTTTTTTAAAAAATATATTTATATATATAATATTATTATTATATATATATAATATTTATATATATTTTTTTTTGTGTTTTTGTTGTGTTTGTGTGTGTTGTGTGTGTGTGTGTGTGTTTGTGTGTGTGTGTGTGTTGTGTGGGTGTGTGTGTTGGTGTGGTGGTGGGGGTGTGTGTGGGCATATTATTATATATTATTTTAAATATATATAAAATATATATATATATATATATTATATATATATATATTTTATATTTTTAAAATATATTTATTATATTTATATATATCATATATATATTATTTTTATATATAAAAAATTTTAATAAAATTAATAAAATATATATTTTATATATATATATATATATATATATATATATATATATATAATTATAGATGATTAAAATTATGTATATAACATATGTGTTTTATTTATTTATATGTATATACATATATGGGGTGTGTTTTTTAATGGACTGTCTCTAGAAGGGTTGTCACCCAAAGGCAAAGACCCCTCTCCCCTTGTTTCTTTTTCATCCCATAGAAAGGGCCCCGACAGGTGCCATTCAGAGGGCGAAAGGGAAACCCGGGAGCAATAGTGGCTCCATAGATGGGCTCCAAAACTCCTCAGGACCAGAAACCCCAAATACCAAAGCAGATTTTAAATTATACAGGAGCCACCGTAATTTCCCTCGGTCCCGTGTAAAAGGGGGTGAATAGAGTTTCTTAGAAAATGTATGCCCCAAAAAGGGCCCGTCGGAGCCCCTAGAGGAAGATGTGGATAGGGGGATATATATCATACATATATGTGTGTAATAACATATATATATTTTAAATATTAAAGTATTTTTTACTCCTTTGCATGAGTAAAAAATAATCCCGGGATGGGGTTTGGTCTTGAGTAATATAAGGCCCCTTTTAACCCGGTAGAGCACCCGTCAGGGTCCCCTCTATGGGGTAAATAGAAACAAAAGTGTGGTAATTTTTTTAAACCTTGGCTGACAAACCTTTCCCGAAGCCAATTTTTAAACCCTTTTTAAAAACCCCGCACCCCTTTTGGAAAATTTGGGCCCCTTCCCCCCACGCCTCCCCCGCATCTGTAAAAAAAATTCCCTCGGGAAATTTTTAAAAAAAAAAAAAAAAAAATTTTAAAAATTTTAAATTTTTTAAAATTTTAAATTTAAATTTAAAATTTAAATTAATTTTATTTTTTTTTTTTTTCTTTTTTTTTAAACTGCCAAAAAATTTTTTCCTAATGTAAAGGTTCTGAAAGAAAAAAAGATTAAGTTGATTTTTTTAAGGTTCCCCCTTTTAAAAAAAAACCCGGGGGGCCCCCCAGGCCCCCTTTTTAAAACAAAACCCCTTCGGAAAAAGGGGAAACACCTTAATGATATTTCCCTTTAAAAACCCCCCCCCCAAAAAACCCCCCTTTTTCTGGGGGGCTTGGACGGGGCTGGGACCCAATTTAACCCCCCAACCTGGGACTACCCCCAACAATTTTTTTTTTTTTTCCCCTTTTTCTTTTCCCCTTCCCAAAACCCTTTTCCTTCACCTCCTTTTTAAAACCTTAAAGGGAAAAAAGCTTTTTTTCCATCCTACCCAACCCCCCCTTTTTTTCCCCGATTTTTCCCTACCCTACCTAAAACCCCCTGATCTTTTTTCCAAAAGACAAATTCCGTAATCAACCCCCACATCAACTTCCCCTTTAAATGCCCAACAATGTAAACCCCCCAAAACCCCCCGCTCTTTGCCAGGTCCGAAAACCAAAAATACCCCCCAAAAAAAACCCTACGTAATGAACCCAAACCTTGGGAACCCCCCTTTCCTTGAAACATTATCCCCCAATCCAAAGAAAAACCCCCCAATTCCCTTTAAACCTTCCTTTCCCCCTTATCCCCCTTAAACCTACCCCATTTCTCCGGGTTTTAACCCCACTTAAAAACTTGATCCCTTCTTACGAAAAAGGGGAAATTTTTTCTGTCCCCCAACCCCAACTCAAACCTTCCCCAAAATTTTAAAAAAAAAAGGGGAAATTCTTCCACCCCCCCGTCCCCCTTTCCAAAACCCCAAAAAACCATAAGCTTTAAAAAAAAACCTTTTTTGCCCCCTTTAAACCCTCCAACCCAATCTTGAGGAAATTTTTAACCCCGCAAACCCCCGCAAAAAAGGGGTCGACGGGGGGCCTCTTCCTTCCAAATTGCCCCCCAAAATTCTACCCCCCCCAATAATCAAAAACCCCATTTTAAAAAAAATTCCTTCCCAGACCCCCCCTTTAACCCCTACATTAAAAACCCCCCCCCCCACCCCCCTCCCTCTCCAAAAATTTGGGCAAAAAACCCACCCTTGCCCCCACACCCCCCCCTTTTTCCCCCCTGGCCAAAACCCTCTCCCCCCTACAAACCCTTTAAAAATTTCCCCCCCAAAATTTTAGGGGATTTCCCCAGAAATTTTCTGAAGCACCCCAATTCAAACTTACTCCCCCTAAAAAGGGGGAAACCGGGGGTTTTCCCTTCCCCTTTACCCCAAAACCTTTCTCCAACTCCAAACCCCACCCCCCACCAACCCCCTTTTTCCCTCCACCTTCCCCAGTCAAACTCTTTTCCATCCTAACCAGACACTTAATCCTACTACAGTACTCCAATCACCACTACAACCCCAACCCCTTCCCCTCCCCTCCTCGCACTACCCGTAAACAGACAGAACAAACGTTCCACCCCCTCTTCCCCTACCACACAAACCCCCTTTCCTTTGCCCCTAACGCTTGAGACAACCATCCTCTCCTTCCCCCCTCACAAGAAAATCCTATATCCCCCAAACTCCCAACCAACTCCCAGAAAAAAACTATTGAAAATATCAAGATTATTAAATGAAAAACTGACACTCAAACCTCCAAATCTAAACTCCTGCTCCTTTCACACTCCAAGTAACTGTGATACCATCCTCCTCCTAAGAATCCCCCCTACACCCTATCCTCCCCTAACCCCTCCCAACACAGCCCTCCCTTCCCCACACCCGACTCTAACCCTTTCATTTCACCAATTCCTTTTGCCCAGCTTAGACAACTAATCACTAACTCAACCACCCTTCCCAAACATTAACTATAGTGCTACATGACCTTAGATGTCTAGCACATTTATCTTGCTTTTAACCATTAACCATTAACCTTGTGATTACCTAAACAACTGCTGTTGGCAGAAAGGGAGTGGCTTCTGCAGAAAGCCTTTTTCAGTGCAACTGATAGTTCACGACAGATGCAGAATAGGTCCGGCGGAGGTTTAGTTCTACTGGACAAACAGCAGAGATTGCACTCCTCGTCAGATGGAACTACGAGCAAAGAAAGAATTAGGGGCCTTTACTTAATATCTCCTGACCACATCCCAAGTATGAATCTACAAGGGATGTGACGGCTGATCAATTTCAGTGATCATTCCGTTTATGAATGAATGTGTTGTAAAATTTTAAAAATTATATTTTTATATATATATATATATTATTATATTATAATATATATATATATATATATTTTATATATATAAATATAAATATATATATAATATATATATATATCGGGGAAAGGGGAACGGGAAACCACCCTGACTAATCTTTCCCTTGTATTTATGGCAAATATCTCAGGAAATGGCCCTCAGTCCCGTGGAAAAGACAGGGCATGTGAAGTGAATTAACAGAATAGAGAGTCATGGAGACAGTAGATGCCAAAAAGGACCTGTCGTGGGACGAAGTATTAGAAGTATATATATATATGTGTGTATATGCACATATATGCATATATATGTATATGTATATAGACATACACACACACACACACACACACACCACAACACCCCACACACACATACACACATACACACACATACACACACAACACACACACCCCACACACACACACAAAACACACACACACACACATATATATATATATATATATACACATATATATATATATATATAAAATATATATAATTGGGGTGTGTGTGTGTGTGTGTGTGTATATATATATATATATATATATATAAAATATATATATATTTTATATATATATGTATATATATATATGCATATATATAATGTTTGGTTGTGTGGGTTCAGTTCCACGAGAGTTTCATGTTCATTACTTTCTCTGACATGCAATATACTAAGAGTAAAAAAGGTACATTTGCATGATATTTGATTCTTAATATTTATCTAGCATATATCCATAATAAACGCATAAAAGTAAATATAGACCAGCTCAGTTATTGATAAACATTAGTTGCATGCAGTGTATGTGTGTATGTCTCTCTCTCTCTCTCATTATATATATATATATATATATATATATATATATATATATATATATATATATATATATATAATATGTGTGTGTGTGTGTGTGTGTGTGTGTGTGTGTGGGGTGTGTGTGTGTGTGTGTGTGTGTGTGCGCGTGTGTGTGTGCGTGCGTGTGGCGTGTGCGTGTGCGTGTGTATGTACCTGTGTGTCTGTATCTGCGTATCTTTAGATCTTGTCGCAAAAGATTCAGTTTTTACTTTTGATAACGGTTTGCAACCTCAGTTCGAATGGCCCCAACTATGCTAATGTTTTTTGTATGTTATCAGGGAAATACTTAGTAACAAAACTGCCCTGTTGAATTTAGAACCTTGTTTAGACGATAATTTCTCTTATTGAAACATCCATCACATTTACAATAGTTCCTATCTTACCTTACTTCGTTACCATCATCTTAATATTAAGTTTACCTGTAAAATTGAACAAGAAAACTAACTTTCGTTTCTTGATCCGCTGACCACCAAAGAGTTTACTATAAAAAAAAATTATTGGTTTAGGAAAACATTATTTGAGCTATTCACCACAGAAATA
>NC_051401.1:44258114-44265614 GCF_015228065.2 Penaeus monodon | reverse complement strand
ATATAGTATATCATATAATACAACACACACACACACACACACACACACACAACAACACACACACACACCACACACACACACACACACCACACACACACACACACTATATATAATAATTATATATATCTATATATATAATATATTATTATATATATATATATATTATATTTGTGTGTGTGGGTGAGGTTGTGGGTGTATATCTATATATATATAATATATATATATAATTATATAATTATATATATATGTATGTATCTATACACATGTGTGTATATACATTCATAGGATATACATATATGTGTGTTTGTTTAATGAGGACAGCATATTATATATAAATATATATATATATATATATATATATATATATACTATATATATTATATATTTGTGTATGTGTATGTGTAGGTGGGTGTGTGTGGTGTGTGTGTGTGTCTATGAGTGTGTGTGTTGTGTTTGTGCTGTGTGTGTGTGTGTGTGTTGTGTGTGTGTGTGTTGTGTGTGTGTGATATATATATATATATACATAATATATATATACATATCTATATATACATATCGTATATAATATAGATAATTATATATATTTACATATATATTATATATATATCATATATATATTATATATAATATATATTTATATATTATATATATATTATATATATATTAATATATATAATATATATATATATATATTATATATATATATATATATAATATTATATATATTATATATATATAATGATGTATTTATATATGTATATATCCATATGTGTGTAAATATATTTATATGTATATACATATATGGTGTGTGTTAATGAGACTCGTCTCTAGAAGGGTTGTCATCCAAGGCTAAAGAAGTCCCCCTCTACCCTTGTTTCTATTCATCCATAGATGGGACCTGACAGGTGCGTCATTCAGAGTCGAAGTGGAACCTGGGAGCAATAGTGGATTCCATAGATAGTGGCTCCATACCTCAGACCAGAACCCAAACTACCGAATGCAATTATACTTATACGGAAGCCACCGTAATTACCCTCGAGTCCTGTGTTAAAAGGGGGTGAAATTTTTAGAGTTTCTTGAAGAAAATGTATGCAAAAAGGACCTGTCGGAGGCACTAGAGGTAAGATGTCTATATTATTATATTATACATACCTAATGTGTGTTATATACATATATGATATATATAATAATAACGTAATATTAACCTCTGCATGGTACAACACTACATCCGGTAGTGGGGTTCCTGGTCTTGAGTAATATAGAGCCACTTCAAACCCAGAGTTAGAGCACCTGTCAGGGTCCCATCTATGGGAAAATAGCGAACAAAAGTAAGTGGTTAATCTTTATCCTTTGGCTGACAATCCTTCCAGAGCCAAATTCTTAACCTTTTAAATACCACGCACCCCTTTTAGGAATTTGCCTTCCCTCCACGGCTCCCCTGAATCTGTAAATAAAAATTACCTCGCAGATAAAAAAAAAAAAATAAAAAAAAAAAAAATCATAATATTATAGACATATATATAATATATATATATATATATATATAATTTATATATATTATATATATAATATATATATATAAAGGATATTTTGTTAGTTAGTCTTTTTTATTGAGTTATGAATCAATGTCATAATCCCACGTTCCAATAATGTGACCATGTTCTCGTTAAGAGAATAACAAAAGATAATAAGAGAAATTGATACCTTTTTTCAAGGGGGCTTCGCCCCTTTTGGAAATATTTAAGACCCCTGGGGGGGGGGTGCCCCCAGCTTAAGAACCACCGTTCTAGAGACATTAAATCACTGTCAGGGAAGACAACGGGAAACCACCTTAACTGATATTTCCCTTGTGATTACCTCCCCCCCCAATCCCTTGCCCGTTGTTGTCGTGGGGGGGCTTAGGAGGCGGAGACTGGGACCCAATGATGGGGAACTCCCCAACCTTGGGACTCAGCCCTCAAGCGACTAATTTTGCATTGGTCTTTTTTTCTTCCCACTTTTCGTTTCTGTCCCTTCACCAAACCCCTTCTGCTATCCACCTCCTAACGGGTTGTGAGAGCCATGCTGAAAGGATGAAAGCTGACTTGTTGGCCAGTCTGAACGGACGGAGGGAGCCATGGCCACGTATCCCTGATTTAGTTACCTAGCCCTTACCCTCAAGGGGACCTGAGGGGTGGACTGTTTTTATCCCCAACATAACCAGACTTACCATGGCCAGTAATGAAAAACATATCCCCAAACTATTAGGGGGCAATGAGGCTTGCCCCTTTCAAATAGCACCAACCAATGTAAACCACCCATATTCCCTGACCCCAGGCTCTTTGAACCAACGGCTCCGGAAAAAAAAAAAAACCACTGCAATAACTACCCCCTCATCAATGCCGACTAGTACCGTAGCCAACAATCAACCCCTTAAGGAACATTCCACTCTTCCAGCATGCTCAACTTCAACACCTCTATCCCCACACCTCCAACGTTCAACCACCCAATCCTCCCTTATTAATACCTTACGCCTTATTGCCCACCTCTCCATAACACTACCTCCCTCAACACCACTCCATCCTCGTCACGCCCCCGCCCTTCTATACCCCTTATCTCTACAACAATTTGAATACTCTCTTTAGCGCAGTCAAATGGGACGATTTTTCGTGATCCCTCCCACAGCTCCTAATTCTGACAAACCCTTCTCTTCAAACAATGCTCAAAAACAAGTAGGTAAAAGTCTCTTCCGTAGCCGACCCGACCGCCTCCACGTATTGTCACAGTAACATCCGAAAACCAAGCTATAGCATTAACAAAACTGACCTATATGGTAATCCCATCCTTGTACAGCACCCCATCCAACCCTCAATACTTGCACCGGAACAGTTTCCAATTCCCACAGCAAATGCCCAGTCTATGACAAAAAAAAAAGATTATGTCAGACTGTGGAGAAAGACCTACTGCCTGTCTCTACAGGACTATGATTTGCATATCATCTTTAGTCAATGTCTCCATTCCCCCCAGAGGTCATCGAAAAGAAACCCACTAAACATAGGCCAAAATTACCTTCCGTAGACCTGACCCTTCCCTTAAAACGTTCTAATTGGAGAGAAATCCCTCCCGTTAGTCCATACAAACCCCTCCACGTCAGTGCCAAAAATGTGTTGGCATATCAGGACACCCAGCCAAAAAATTGCCGTTCCACAGCCAGATGTGCACTATGTGCCCAACCTGGCCATACCGAAAAAGTGCTCTGCCACAATCACGCACAGTGCAACAACTGTGGCGGCCCCCATAATGTTATTTTATAGAGACTTTCCCACGACAAGTTCAGAGGTCTGAGGTAAGCAATCGCAGATTCAAACTTGGACTCACACTACGTGAAGCCAGAGAGGAAGCACGTCGACGTGGTTTCTCTCTCTACTCCTTACTCCAGTAATACTGACTCATTCTACCAATTTCCCTAAACCCACCCCCCTACATCTAACTCCTCTCCTTCTACCGCTACCTTCCCCAGTCAAACTCTTTTGCCATCCTAACCCAGACCCCCCCCCCTAATCTCTACTACCAGTACTCCAATCACCACTACAACCCCAACACCTCCCCTCTCCCTCCTGCACTACCGTAACAGACAGAACAAAACGTTCCACCCCCTCTTGCCCCTATCCACACAAACACCAAGCTTCCTTTGCCCTACGCTTGAGACACCAATCCTCTCTTCCCCCATCACAAGAAATCCTATATCCCCCAAAACTCCCCAACCAACTCCTCGACGAAACTATTGAAAATATTCAAGATTACTTAATGCAAAACTGACACTCAACCTCAAATCTTACAACTCATGCTCCTTCACATCCAAGTGTAACTGCTTGATATCCATCCTCCTCCTAACGATATCCCCCCTACACCCTATCCTCCTAACCCCTCCCAACACAGCCCATCCCTTACCACACCCGACTCTAACCCTTTCACTCACCAATTCCTTTGCCCAGCTTAGACAACTAATCACTAACTCAACCACCATCCCTAACATTAACTATATTGCTAAATGACTTAGATGTCTAGCACATTTATCTTGCTTTAACCATTAACCATTAACCTTTTGTGATACCTAAACAACTGCTGTTGGCAGAAAGGGGCGATGTGGCTTCTGCAGAAAAGCCTTTTTCAGTGCAACTGATAGTTCACGACAGATGCAGAATAGGTCCGGCGGGGGTTTAGTTCTACTGGACAAACAGCAGAGATTGCACTCCTCGTCAGATGGAACTACGAGCAAAGAAAAAAATTAGGGCCTGTATCTTTAATAATCTCATGACCACATCCCAAGTATGAATCTACAAGGGATGTGACGGCTGATCAACTCAGGATAGATTCCGTTTATGAAGAATGTGTGGGTATATATATATGATATAATATATATATATATATATATATATATATATATATATATATATATATATATATATATATAAGTATATATATATATAGATATATATAGATATTATATATATATATATATATATCAGGGAAGGGAACGGGAAACCACCCAGACTAATCTATCCCTTGTATTTATGGCAAAGTTATATCAGAAAGGCTCAGTCCGTGGAAAAGACCGGGCATGGAAGTGAATTAACCAAGAATAGAGAGTCATGGAGACAGTAGATGCCAAAAAGGAACTGTCGTGGGGACGAAGTATTAGAAGAATATATATCTGTGTGTATATGCCACATATATGCATATATATGTATATGTTATATAGGACATACACACACACAACACACCACACACCACACAAAACACACACACAAACACACACACACACACACACACACCACACACCACACACACACACACACACACACATACACACTAACAACATCACACATACACACCACCAACCCACACCACACACCACCACACCACACATAATATTTTAATAATATATAATTATTAAATATATATATATATTGTTATTTTTATTATTTTTAATAATATTATATATATATATATATATAATTATAGTGGTGTGTGTGTGTGTGTGGTGTATATATATATATATATAATTTTTAATATATATATATATATTATATATTGTATAATATATATGCAAATATAATTTTTGGGTTTGTGTGGGTCATTCCACGAGAGTTTCATGTTTATTATTTTCTCTGCTGCAATATACAAAGGTAAAAAGGTACATTTTGCTGATATTTGATTCTTAAATTTTTATCTACATATATCCATAAAAAAACCTAAAAGTAAATATAGCCCACCTCAGTTATTGAAAAATTTTATTTTGCTGCAGTGTATGTTTTGTATGTCCTCCTCTCTCTTTTTATATATAAATATAATATATATATATTTTAAATATATTATATATAGAATATATATATTGTTGTGGGTGTGTGTGGGGGTTGTTTTGGTGTGTGTGTGTTGTGTGTGTGGTGTGGCGCGTGTGGTTTGCGTGCGTGTGCGTGTGCGTGTGGTGTGTAGTACCTTTGTTTTGTATTGCGTTCTTTAGATCTTGTCGAAAAAGTTTCATTTTTACTTTTGATAACGGTTTGCAACCTCAGTTCGAATGGCCCCAACTATGCTAATGCTTTTTGTATGTTATCAGGGAAATACCTAGTAACAAAACTGCCCTGTTGAATTTAGAACCTTGTTTAACGATAATTTCTTTATTTAAACATCCATACATTTACAATATTCCTATTTACCTTACTTCGTTACTCATCTTAATATTAAATTTACCTTAAAATTGAACAAGAAAACTAACTTTTGTTTTTGATCCGCTGACCACCAAAGAGTTTTCTATAAAAAAAATTTTTGGTTTAGGAAAACATTATTTGACTATTTTACCCCAGAAATACAAGATTTATGCAATCAAAAGAAACAATAAAATTTTTCTCCGCCTGGTCCCTTTTTTATGTGGAAATGAACTTTTTATCAAATTACTCTGAAACAAATGGATATTCGGGCAGCATGTTTCAAAAATTATATTATTCTTAAATCATGAGATCTGCCAGCCTTTAAATCTTCCAAAAAAATGTTCGAAAAAAATGCGTACGTTGCTCAAACATTCAGGAAAAATTAATATAGTTTTCACGAATTGCCACACTATCATCACTTTTTTTTTTTAAGGAGAGAGAGTAGTGTATATGTATCTCAGTTGTCCTAGCCATAATACCAGGAATATTGAGTCAACTAACTACACGTTGGTTAAAACACACAATCCTTGAGCATAAGTCCATAAGAACAGGCCTGTTTTCTGAGCAAACCATCGTTCTTTGCTATTTGCCAACCCTTATGCATGGAAAACCACCCCTACACTCAAAGTCATTTTAAAATTCGGCCTCCTAATCTCTGTATATCCACAAGAATGAAACACTATTTACGGTGTAACCCTGTGACAGAATCGCCCTGTTTACGGGCATGGTGTGTTCTGTACTTTTTTTCTTTTGGTTTCATATCCCATGTTATTTCGTTAATTTTTTTCTTTGTTTCGCTTATTTTGTGATATTCGTATACAATTTTGATTTTTTTCCCCTGTCATGTTCGGCTCTTGTGTTATTATTTTGTTCGTTCTTTGTAGCACTGACACAGATATATACACACATATGTATATATATATGCATATATATATATATATATATATATATATATATATATATATATATATATATATTATATGTACGTATGTATGTATGTGTGTGTGTGTGTATGTATGTATATATATATATATATATATATATATATATATATATATATATATATATATTATTGTCTCTATGCTTACACTTATATGGGGCCAATAAAAAAAAATAATAAAAAACTCACATGAGAACTCTTGTAGTAGACAGTATTCCCAAGAAAAAGCAAGATATGATATCACATTTATAATGGTCTTTATTAGAACGCTAAGTAAATTCGTATTTGAATATTGGAACATTTACATACAAATAACCCGGCCTATGAAGCAGTAACAGTATCATACGTTGGACTCAGCAACGTCTTTGGCGAGATAATCAAATGCACTCTCATATGCTGTTGCATTTGTTGAATAATAAAACAAATATAAGCTGAATAATAAACATAATGGAAACAAACCTCAGGATATGACATGCAATATCATCTGCTTCCGAGTTTAACATTTTATTGTAGGAAAACCACGTTATTTTTTGTTTTTATGTCTTAAAGATTATCTGAACTGCAGTACACAGATGTTTAGAAATAAATTTATATCTCTATTTTTAGTTTTCCTACATTTGATATTCATGCACAGCTATGAGAAGCCAGTGTGTGTGAGCGAAGATGTGGCACCGTCGCGTTTATGGGTGGAGCTTATTGGGATGGATGTCAATTCTCGTAATGTGTTTTTTAAAATTTCTTTTTCTATTCCTGTTGGCCACTTGCTTGTCACCTGCATGATGTGCGTTTCTTTTACTTTGGAGTTTATATAATACCAGATGGAAGCATCCATTCACTTTTAGCATGTATCCGTACGTACTGAAGGTATGT
>NC_051401.1:44245614-44248114 GCF_015228065.2 Penaeus monodon | reverse complement strand
CCTTTATGTACCGGTGCTTTCAATAGCCAGCCCGTATCTGCTTTTGCGAGCGCACACCACCAAGACTCGAATGCAAGAGGAGAGATTGCATTGCATTGTTGCAAATATGAGGAGGAGAGCTCTTGGTGTAACCGGATTAAAGGTATGGGAGTTCATTGAAAAAGAGAGAGAGAAAGACGGTAGGAAGGGGAAAAGAGGAGAAGAGAGAAGAATAGAAATAAAAAGAGAGAGAGCAGAAAGAGAAAAAAAGAGGAGAGAGAGAAGAAGAAGAAGAGAGAAGAGGGAAAGGAGAGAGAGAGAGAGAGAATAGAAGAGAGAAGAGAAGGGGAGGAGAGAAAAAAGAATGAGAGAGAGAAGAAGAAGAGAGAGAGAGAGAGAGATAGAGAAGAGAGAGAGAGATAGAGAAGGGAAAAGAGAGAGAGAGGGGAGGAGAGAAAAAGAGAGAGAGGAGAGAAAAAGAGAGAGAGAGAGAAGGGGTACAGAAAAACAGAGAGAGAGGGGAGGGGAAAAGGTGGGGAAAGGGGGGGGGGGTTTAAAGAAGAACGGCGGTGGAGATTATAATTGGAAAAGTATTCAGGAAGATGATGGCGAGGGAGGGTGCGATTGCGTGCAAATTGGGACGTTTTAATGGAAAATTCACGCGATGGTTACTTACTCGCTCAGTCTCATTATTCATTATTCACTCATTCATTCACTGTATCGCGCTGTCACTATATAACTCAACTCACACTCACACTCACACTTACACTCACACTCACACTCACACTCACACTCACACTCTCACTCTCACTCTCACTCTCACTCTCACGCTCACTCTCACTCACTCACTCACTCACTCACTCACTCACTCACTCACTCACTCACTCACTCACTCACTCACTCACTCACTCACTCCACCACACACACACACACACACACACACACACACACACACACACACACACACACACACGCACACACACACACGCACGCACACACGCACCAAAACACAGACGTGATCAAACATTCAAATTCCCTTCCTCACTCACCCAAGCGCGGAACGGGAGAAAAGGTGAATTAAAAACGAAAGTCGTCAAGTTTAGTAAGAAAAGGACCTCGGAAGGACCTCGTCCAAATCCTACGAAGGAAAATAAGTATTTTTTTTCTCTTCTTCTTCTTCTTCTTCTTCTTGTTCTTCTTCTTCCTTATCACAAACCTCTGAATTACAAATAGGAACCATCCCAGGCTTCATCGGAATTTTATGGAGTCCTTTGCTCGCTCGTATAAAATCGCCCTCGATGGTCTCTCTCTCTTCTCCTCGCAGCCCCTACCCCCCCTTCCTTCCTTTACCCTCCTCCACCCTCGGCTCCTTGTCCCCTCCCCTACCCTCCCCTCCCCTCCTTCGACTCCGATTGGATCCAAGAGAGGAGAAAGAGGTGGGTAAAGGAGAGGGAAAGAGGGAAGGGAAGGAGAGAGAGGGGGAGAGGGGAAGGGGGAGAGAGGGGAAGAGGGAAGGGGGAGAAGGGGAGAGGGAGAGGGAGGGGGGAGGGAGATAGAGGAAGAGGGAGGAAGAGGAAGAGGGAGGAAGAGGAAGAGGGAGGAAGAGGAAGAGGGAGGAAGAGAGAGAGAGAGAGAGAGAGAGAGAGATAGGCGTGAAGGAGAGGGAGAGAAGGAGAGAAAGAGGGGGAGGGCGGCGGGAAGAAGGAGAGAGAGAGAAAGAAAGAAAGAAAGAAAGAAAGCGAGAGAGAAGAAGCTGATCTCCCCATTTTTATGATATATGGATCCAATTCGTTTTATAATATGTAAATTGCCTAACACCTTTCCTGGCAGACGAGAGGCAAAAAAAAAAGAATAGCCGCTTGCACATTTTCGAAGAGTATATATAAAAAAAACATTTATTATTTAAAAGGAAAGGGACGTGAGCGAAGGGTGAGCTGCTGTTGTAACGGACACGTGTACTCAGGGTCATTCTGGTAACGATATTATGAATGAATATCAAATTACATTCATGGACCAAGGGAGAAAATGTAAATAGTTCGCGCGTTAACAAAAGTGCCTGGCAGAAATTGTGATAAAAGTAGACGGTAACGACGATAAAGGAGGAGGAGGAGGAAAAGAAGGAATAGGAGAGGAAGAAGGAGGAGGAGGAGGGGGAGGAGGAGGAGAAGAAGAAGAAAAGAAAAAATAAAGAAAGAAAAAAAAAAAAAAGAAGAAGAAGAAGAAGAAGAAGGAGGAAGAGGAGAAGAAGAAGGAGAAGGAAGAGAGAAAGAAGGAGAACAAGAAGAAAAAAAGGAAGAACGAGAAGGAGGAGAAGGAGCAGAAGAAGAAAAATAAGAAGCAGAAGAAGAAATGAACACGAACCCGCCAGCGAGAGGAAGCGAGGCCAAGTCCGCCCGAGTCCGCCGCTCGAACGGAAGTATTTCGTTGCGGGATCTTGGAGGGAGGCAGGCAGGTAGGCAGGCAGGCAGGCAGGCAGGCAGGTAGGCAGGCAGGCAGGCAGGCAGGCAGGCAGGCAGGCAGG
>NC_051401.1:44224780-44229780 GCF_015228065.2 Penaeus monodon | reverse complement strand
CGGGACCGACCTTGGCTTCGTATTCGTTTTTGTTCGTTTGTGGCCATCGTGGACCGGCTCCTATGATTGCGGAAGAATGTGAGTGAAGGGGCTCTCATTTCAACGCCGTGTCTGTTTATTTGTTTATTTAGAGCTCATTGGTTATTCTGGAAATGTTTATAGTCGTTGTGTTTATTTTGCTGTTGATAGCGGATTTGAGGGTGGAGAAAGTGAGTAAGGGGAAAGGAAAGGGGAAGAAGAAGGAGAAGGAGAATATGAGTTAGGGGAAGAAGAAGATAAAGGAGAAAGTGAGTGTAAGGGAGGAAGAAGAAGAAGAAGGAGGAGGAGGAAAATAGGAGGGCGAAAGAAAGAAGCAGATAAAGAAACAGAGAGAGAGAGACAGAAGCATAGAGAGAAAGCGAGAGAGACAGAAGCATAGAGAGAAAGCGAGAGAGACAGAAGCAGAATGAGAAAGCGAGAGAAGCAAAGAGAAATAGAGTGAAGCAAAGAGAAAGAGAGTGAAGCAAAGAGACAGAAAGAGAGAAACAGAGAGAGAAGCAAAGGGAGAGAAAGAGAGAGAGAGAGAGAGACGGCAGGAGACCCGCAGCCCCTCTGGCTTCTCCGCCACCGTCGAAGACCCCCTCCCCTCCGCCAGCGTCCCGCCGTCACCGCCTCCGCCGTCACCGACGCGTCTTCCCGCTGCGTCTCCGGTGACGTCACACGTGACTCACGCCGTCTGCTTGGCCTGAATTTGAGGAAAGACATAATTACTGAAGAATGGGGGTGTGAATAGGGCTGAAATGAGCCTCTGCGCGACATTGTCTCCCATTGTGGCATATTGAATGGTGGCCGAGAGACTCCGTTAGTTTAACTGTAAATGAGAGACAGCTTTATGTCTTCTTCCCAGCCATAACAAGTGTGATGAGATGTGTGATTCATATAGAATCATATTTTTTTCTGATATTCTGTATTTATGGCAACCTTGCGGTATTGGTAATGAAATAACACGGAGACTATTTCGTAATTTGTGACGTGTGGCGGCAGCACCTGACGTGTTTCCGACGCTCGACGCCGGATGTCCGCGAGGTAACTTAGGCAACGCGATGTTCCGAAGGGGTGCGCGCTGCCGTAGGGCCGGTCGAGGGATTGGAATGAAGCACTTGGTATTTCATCTTTTGCAAATTGTGGGTACACCTTTTGGTACTCCAGTCTCTTTGTTTTCTACTTCTTTTTATGCTTATCCTTCCTTGTTGCTACTGCTGTTGGTTTCTTATTACCTTTCTCACCCTCCCCTCCTTCCCGCCCTTTATGTGTGCATATTTGTTTGTGCTCGCATTTTTGTCCATTTATCCACTGTAATGTAAGCCCATTTCCTTTCCGCAGGGTGTGTGAAGGAGCTGCGATGGTGCGTCCTGTGAAGCCCGAAGCGGAACCCAGCTGATCCCGGCAAGCGTCCCTATGATGAGCCCATGGATGGTCCTGCCCGCCTTCCTGCTATGGGGGTGGGCGGCGGGCGGGGTCACACTTTCTCTGTCTTGTGGGCGTTGTGAAGGAGGGCCTGACGGGTACACGTGCCCCAGCTCAGATAGTGCCCAGGCGTATGTGCTCAGGGCACTGCCAGATCAGGTTCTCCGCGTGGAGTGTCGCAACAATGTGGGGGACTTTTCGCTGTTGAAGGACTGTAATTTCACCACATTCAGACAGTTTGAGTTTGAGAGATGCCCACTGCCCGACGTGTCGTTTGGCGAGGTATTCCGGAGGATAGGAGTGCCAAGTGGTGATGTGAAGTCCCTCAGCTTCACGGCAGGCTCCTGGAATGCTTCCTCGGGTCTGCAAGAATGGCACTTGGACTCCCTCACAAACCTGCAAACGCTGCAGCTGGTTGACAACAACTTCACTTCCTTCCCTCCTGCTCTGCTGACGAATACTCCCAAACTGGAGTTCTTTAGATTTATAGGAAATCGGGTGGGCAGTCTCCCGCACACCATGTTTGCAAGCACACCGAATCTCGTCATGGCTGAGCTCGGGAACAACGGACTCACCAGTGTACCTGAAGACCTCTTCGCCAACCTCACAAAGCTGCTCAATGTTAGTCTCTGGAACAACCAGTTGACCGATATACAAAGAAGCTTATTTTCAGACATCACAGGACTCAGATTTCTAGACCTGAGAGACAACTTCCTGAGTGACATCACAAATAGGCAATTCCAAGGAATGAAAATACTAAAAAGACTCAACCTTGGAGGAAACAGAATCAGCAATTTAAACAAGGATTCGTTTGGGGATCTCAGGAGCTTGGAAGAACTCGAGCTTCATTCGAACTGGCTTGAAAACTTACCCACAGGCATCTTTGATAACCAGAGGCTGATGCAGAAACTGATCCTGAGAAACAACAGTTTGAGTAAATTGCCAGACAGAATATTCCAAAAATGCGAATCCTTAAAAATGCTTGATCTGAGCGTCAATAATTTGCAGTACATTGAAAGATCACAGCTTCCCACTCCTAAAACTTCTCTAACATATCTCAATTTGGGAAGCAACAATATATCATTATCTGAAGACTATATAAGTGACAGTGGGGCCCAGTTTATCCCTTATGACTTCCCTCTGTCCAATCAGTTGGAGCTGCAACACATTTTCCTAGACAACAACAGGATCAACCATATTCCCTCTTCATTTAACAATTTGTTTGTTGATCTGAAAACCATTGACCTTTCCGGGAATTTGATCAGTTACTTGGATTTTCCCTCCATACACTTCATCTCAGATGGTGTCAAACTGAACTTGAAAAATAACCTAATAAAGGCAATCAGTCTACGTCAGTTGAAGTTTTGGCCGATTAAGGAAAAAATCAAGAACGTGACATTGTCACTTGAGGGAAATCCACTTGTTTGTAACTGTTTACTTTACATATTTGCAAAGATTGTTCAGGAAAAGTCAGAATTACTTAGTAAAAGCTCATTTCAGGTCTTTAAATTGATGATGCTGATAAAGTAACATGTATCAGCTTAGAAAACAGGAAAATGCATGTGAAGACGCTCGATTTCAAAATGCTGACATGCGAACTGGAAACAAGTTGGAAATTGTACTTGCTCATGCGCCCACATGATGAGATGTTCATTGTAGACTGTTTTTAAAGATATGAAGGAAATTCCATGCCCAAAGCAAGGACATATATACCTCAAAAAACTATTCCGTAACACTAAACCTGATGAACAACAGCATTGCAAACTTTGATGGCCTCGACCATCCCTTTTACACCAAATTAGCTAACCTGACCATTCCCTACAACAAAATCTCCCACATCAACGAGTCAGACCTTCCAGACAACTTAAAAGTCCTGGACGTGCGAGGGAACAACCTGACTTTCTTATCAGCCACTACTCTTGACTACCTCAATGTCACAGACATGACTCTTAGCCTTGGAGACAACCCCTGGACTTGCAATTGCGACATGATTGACTTCTTCACCTTTCTGCAAGTCCCCGAGAGAAAGGTAATTATCACAAATGTGTTATTTGCTTAATAAAAGATTTTTTCATTTCAAGTACAGCCTCTTAGTATATATTTTGTTTCTGTACAAATAGTCCTCTCGACTTCCTACAGTGAAAGATGTGACAGTCAAAAAAGAACAAATCATCATAATCACAGAATACTATATCTAATATATAATGAAATAGAAACATTTGACTATCTCTCTGTATTTTACAATACCTGTCTTTCTAGGTACTGGACTCCAACAACATTAAGTGTGCCAGTGATGGTGAGGAGCTGTTAAGCATCAATGAGTATACCATCTGTCCATCCTTCAGACAACCCATGGTTATTGTGACAATCGTGCTCATCACAGTTTTCCTTCTCCTGTTTGCTGTTCTTGGTAAGCATTTTAGTTTTTAATTCCTGAACGAAGATTTGGATTAGAAGTGTGACTAATTTGTATAATTTAATATATGTAATATTACCTAATCTTTGCTACTGTAGACATTGTTTACCTTATGCATACTCCTTTTGTCACAGGTACAATGAGCTTCTATAAATATAAGCAAGGCATCAAAGTGTGGTTGTTTACACATCGTATGTGTCTTTGGGCCATAACAGAGGACGAATTAGATGCTGACAAGAAATATGATGCCTTCATCAGCTATTCTCACAAGGTACATATATTTCAGGTCATCACTGACTGTTGCATGTGTTTACACATTGTAAACTACCAATTTATACTTCTCAGTTATATGTCATTGTTTTCTTGGATTGTCTATCACAACTTAGATTGTATAATGACTGAACGAAAATTATAATAGGCCTAATTAAATCTTGAATTTTAGATAGTTCACAACAATAATGTTTACACCTATTTCCAGGATGAAGAGTTTGTCAACACAGTCTTGGTGCCAGGACTGGAGTCGGGCGACCCCAAGTACCGCATTTGCCTTCACTACCGCGACTGGATTCAGGAGAATACATCCAAAAACCAGATCTTGCAGAGTGTAGAGGACAGCCGTCGAACTATTGTGGTGCTTTCAAACGAATTTCATTGAGAGTGTGTGGGGCCAGCTGGAGTTCAAGGCAGCTCACTCCCAGGCTCTGCAGGGACAGAACTAAACAGGATTATAGTCATTGTGTATGGCCAGGTTTGTGGGGGCAGTGGTTTGCTTATTGTATTCTTTGTTTCTGATACATATGGGACATGCATGCAAGTAGTTTTGAACAATTGATTATGAGATCTTTATCATAAGTATCGTTAATTAGTAGCGGTTTGAAAGTTCACCTCTGTATTCTTGAGAAAAGCGAGGTTTCAGTTGTGACTGGATAATGATTTTGTATGCACTAACTAATTTCAGATACAATCCAAATTTGATATTCAACCATCAGGTGATAGACCCGTAGCTGCTCGTATACTCCTATAAAAATAAACTAATTAGGTACTCCGAGAGTGAGCTGGACGAAAGTTACGGCTGACATCTCTATGAAGACTAGTGAATGGGAGATGCAAAGTTTGGGAAACCGAAGAAGAACTATAC
>NC_051401.1:44215260-44224680 GCF_015228065.2 Penaeus monodon | reverse complement strand
ATGCATAACTATTTTCAATACAACCCAAAAATTTTTGATATTCAACCATCAGGTGATGCCCCCCCCCTGTAGCTGCTCGTATTACTCCTATAAAAAAAAACTAATTTACAGGTCCCCTCCCGAGAGTGAGCTGGACGAGAAGTTACGGCTTTACATCTCTATGAAGATTTTACGTGAAGTGGGGAGATGCAAAGTTTTGGGAAAAGCTTCGGAATATCATGCCACACCCACAAGAACTTATACAAAAAAACAGCAAAGTGCAAAAATGCAGATAAGCTTGAACTTTTAAATCAAACTCAAAAAGTGTATAACGCCAGTTAAGCAAAACTTTTTTGTGCATGCGAGTAACTGGACTACAGCCCTTTAACAGTGATGACTAAAAGGTGTTCCAGATATAAAAAGAGATTTATTTTATTGACAGATAAATATATATATTTATTTAGAAAATTATATGGACTATTCCCACAGTTCCTCAGATAGTGGGAATGTGGATATAAATGTTGTATGCACTAAATTTGTTTACAACATTGAGTGTACTACTGGTTGTACTTTGCCACTTGGCTGTGACCTATTTTATAACCAGGTACATATGTATATAGCAGGTTTATGAATATGTATATCATTCACCTTTCATTTTCATCTACCACTGAAATGCCATTCATCAATCATTTTTCATTAGTATGATGGTCTTGTATCGTTTAAGATATTTTTATGGTAAACAACTGAATTTTGTAAAAGGAGGGCCAAATCTTTTTGTCCAAAGATTAATATTTTACACTTGAATTTTTACGGTGCTTTCATCATCCATATACATACAGTGCAGTGCAGTCAAATTTAAAAGTTGGTGCTTCTGTTTCAGCTTTTTGATACTGGGCTTGCATAGGTAGTGCTGAGTAAATAGCTGCTTGAAACTAATTTTTCTGATTATGAACTTTTTTTAAGAAGTGTGAAAGCGCTGGTCTGCAAGAGCTGTGGTCGTAGATTAGAAAGTCTGAAAGGGTACAAGTTTTGGGTATGGTATCCCGGATAAGTAACTTTAGAATGAGCTTGCAAATTTTTTGATAGGGGGAGCAAGGGAGCAACCAATGCTCGATAGATAGAAGTGGAAAATGTTGGAGAACAATCCCATTCAATAAATGCTTTTATGGCTTTCATAAAGGCTTCCAGTATTATCCAAGCAAGGACCAGTGTATGACTTTTCTGTAATATGGGCAGGACCATTATATCTGAATAAATAATGAAAGACTTGCTAATATTTTATTACCTAGTGAAGCATTTTTCATTGTATATTTTGTTTGTCTAATGGGGTTTTTGTTAACCAGAATCTGAGAATTCACATTCCTTAAAATGCCCCCCCACCCCCAATCCTTGACCGTTGTTGTCGTGGGGGGCTTAGGAGGCGAACTGGGACCCAATGATGGGATTCCCAACCTTGGGACTCACCCCTCGACTCAACTAATTTTGCAGGGTTTTTTTTTTTTTCTTCCCCCCTTTTCTTTTCTTCCTTAAACCAACCCTTCTGCTATCCACCTCCTAAGGTTGAGAAGCCGTGCTGAAAGGATGAAAGGCTGACTTTGTGCCAGTCCTGAACGGCCTGAGGAGCCATGGGTACGGTATTCCCCTGTTATTATCTAGCCTTACATAACCCTGAGGGGTGGACTGTTTTTATCCCCAACTAACCCAGGCTTACCATGGCCAGTAATTAAAACATATCCCCACTATTAGGGCAATGAGGTTTTGCCCCTTTATCAAATAGCCCCAACGATGAAAACCCACCCAATTTCCCTGACCCCAGGCCCCCTTTGACCACGGCTCCGAAACTGCAATAACTACCCCCCCTCATCAATGCCTACTATACAGTAGCCAACAATCAACCCTAAGGAACATTTCCACTCTTCCAGCATGCTCAACTTCAACACCTCTATCCCCACAACCTCCAACACAACCACCCCATCCTCCTTATTAATACCTTACAGCCTTATTGCCCACCTCTCCATAACATCCCCCCTCAACCTATCCATCTTCGTCACGCCCCCCGCCCTTCTACTACCCCTATCTCTAAAACAATCTTGAATACTCTCTTTAGCGCAGCCAAATGGGAACCGATTTTTCGTGATCCCTCCCACGCTCCCTATCTGACAACAACCCTTTCTCTTCCAACAATGTCTCCAAAAACAGTAGGTAAAGTCTCTTTCCTAGCCGACCCGACCGCTCCCGTCTTGTCACAGTAACATCCGAAAACCAAGCTATAGCATAACAAAACAAGCTGCCCTATATGGAAACCCCATCCTTGCAGAACCCATCCAACCCTCATACTTCCCACCGAACAGTTTCAATCTCCCCAGAAAATTGCCCAGTCTATGACAAAGATTGGTCAGACTGTGGAGAAGACCTACTTGCCTGTCTCACAAACTATATGCAAATCAGTCAATGCTACTCCATTCCCCCCAGAGGTCATCGAAAGAAACCCACTACATAGCCAAAATTACCTTCCTAAAATTGACCTTCCCTTTAAGGTTACTTTGGAGGAGAATCCCTCCCTGTTTTCCATACCAACCTCCTCCACGTCGTCCAAAAAATTTTTGGCGTCTAGGACATCCAGCCAAACATTGCCGTTTTCCCCAGCCAGATGCCCCCCTATGTGCCCAACCTTTGGCCATACCCGATCTAACTCTCTGCACATTCACGCACAGTGCCACTGTGGCGGCCCCCATAATATATTTTAAGGGGCTGTCCCACCTACAAGTTTGAGTCTGAGGTAGCAACTCTCAGATTAAACTTGGACTCACACTATATGAAGCCAGACAGGAAGCACGTCACGTGGTTTCTCTCTTACTCCTTACTCCAGTAATACTGCTCATTCTACCAAATTTTCCTAACCCACCCCCTCTACATCTAACTCCCCCTCTTCTACCCCCTACCTTCCCCAGTCAAAATCTTTTGCCCTCCTAAACCCAGACACTCCAATCTCTACTACAGATCTCCAATCACCACTACAACCCCAACACCTTCCCTCTCCCTCCTCGCACAACCCGTAACAGACAGAACAAACGTTCCACCCCTCTTCCCCTACCACACAAACACCTCCACCTTCCTTTGCCCCCATGCTTGAGACACCAAACCACTCTTCCCCCCCTCCAAAATCCTTTATCCCCCAAAACTCCCCAACCAACTCCTCAGAAGAAACTATTGAAAATTTCAAGATACTTAATGAAACTGACACTCAACCTCCAAATCTTACAACCTGCTCCTTTCACACTCCAAATAACTGCTGATATCCATCCTCCTCCTAACGATATCCCCCCTACACCCCATCTCCTAACCCCTCCCAACCAGCCCATCCCCCCCGACCCCAACCCCGCCCACATTAACCCTCCCCCATCCCCTCTATCCCCTTTCCCCTCCTCCTTATACCACGTGAATCCTTATGTCACAAGTATCCCTTCCAAAAGACCCTCTGTCTCCTAATACCCCTCCTAGTAGAACACCAATTTCCCCCACCTCTCCCTTTTCAGACCTCCCCGTCCTTATCCCACCCTCTAGCTGCTTCCCCCTCAAAATCTCCAAAACATTACTACAATCTATTCACTAAAGTATAACTACCTTCAAATTTGGGAAATTTTGCGGTTTCCGCTCCCCCAGACCTACCTTGTCCCTATCCTTTCCTCTTATAACCCATCTATTGTATGCCTTCAAAGACCTTTCTTACACATCCTCCAATACCATCCCCAATTATCATTTTGTCTCTTCCCACATTCCCTTTATGTCTCGTCCATACTTACCTCTGCTTTCCCCCACCTATCCCCCCCTTCACCGACCCCCCCAACCTATAGACATCCTTACAGAATCCCACACTTTCTGTTCAACAACCCTTTTTCTTTCCTCAAACGCATACATACCTCCATCTAATCTAACTCCTTACCACACCCGACTAACCCTTTCACTCACCAATTCCTTTGCCCACTTAGACAACTAATCACAAAATCAACCACCCTTCCCCAACATTAACTATAGTGCTACATGACCTTAGATGTCTAGCACATTTATCTTGCTTTTAACCATTAACCATTCCTTAAAATGTGAAGCACAATGGCTAGGTTATATTTCAACTTGTTTCTTTACCGTTAAGTTACTTGTGCCTACCATAAATTTTTACCAAGGATTCATGTACTCAATTTAAGGAATGTATATGAATGTCTCATGAAGATTCAAAGATAACCGGCAAAGAACAATGATGAACATGTTACAATTAATGGAATGATTGTGGAAAATGTGAAAGAGTTCACTTATCTTGGGGAGCTGTTTTTTAAATAAAACATTTATTCCACCGGAGATAAAAAGAAGAATTCCATTGCCAAAAACGCCACAATTGCTCTCAATAACATCTGGAAAGACCGAAGCATTACCTTACGGACAAAGCTGAGGTTATTGAACTCATTAGTTTTCCCAATTGCATCATATGGTTTCTAAGTGTTGGGTGCTGAAGTAGATAGACAAAAAAAAGATCAATAGTTTTGAAATGTGGTGTTACAGACAGTACTGCGTATTGCGGGACAGAGAAGAGACGAATGATGAAGTGCTGAGAAAAATAAATTGTAAAGCCCGGGCTGTTGGACTCTTGAACGGAGGAAATTAAAGTTTATTGGTCATGTAATGAGAGTAAAAGTATTGAGAAAAACTTGCTGACAGGGATGGTGATAGGAAACCAAAACAAAACAAGACTGAGGGAAAATATAAAAAGATATTTGCGGGCTGTCGATGGTACAAGTGGAAAGAAAAGCGTAAGATCGATTTTAGGGGCGAAGGATGGTGGAGAGGTCCACGCTGCTAAAACCCTGAGCATAGGTTATTTGATGATATAGAATGTCACAACCTTGTTTGGAGTCGAACGTTTTCCTCCTCACATTACCTTCCTAGTATTAGAAGGGCCAAGTGTGTGTACGACCCCATTCAAGCCTATTCTATCATGCAGATAGGCCTTTATATTCACCAGTGTCAGCGGTTATGTAGGTTGCCAGTTGACCTACTTTTCACTTATGCCGATGGTAGAGCTGAGCTTAGATCAGGGTCTAGAAACCCTGGGTTTAGACGGTGACTAGTTACATTTTTTCTGCCAGATGCACAAATTTGGCCACAACGAGGCAAATGTCCATGCAGGGAGTTATGAAATCACTGACCAAGATGGGAAAATTGGATTATGTTTGTAGCAGACTGCCCTGACAAGCACTGCCCCTTGTGTGGATAGTGCCAGGGTCAACTGGGATACCCAAAAAGTATACCATTCGCTAAACAACCAATTCCACCCATAAATCCGTTGCTTACCCTTATTTAATTGAATTTTTTCTGCCATAACGGGCATATTCAAAATATAACGAAGGGTTTGGGGGCTTAGGGGCGAGGCCCCCCCAGGTTTTTTTTTTTTTCTCAGGATATTTGTGGATTTCCAGAATGGTTAATGGTAAAACAAAATGTGTGCGAGACAAAAATTACATGTTTATGATAAAGTATTGTGGCGAAAAGGGGTAAAATGAGCTAATTAGGATAAGGGGGAGAAAGGGGATGAAGAAAGGGAAAAGGAAAGAAGAAAAAATAATAGAACGAGAGCTGTGGACCAAGTAGGGCAATTCCCTTCATTAGGCCACATTTCCTCCATCCCCAAACCCCCCCCCCCCCCCCCGGACAAAGAGGAGCAAGGGATTGGGGGAGGGGGGTTTAGCAAGTAGTTTACTTGCCTGTCCTATTGGGCGTCCCCTTTTAATTACGCCCACTCGTCTGGACATATCTTAACGACGCCCTTGTGATCGTACAAAGCCCGGCGGACTTTCCCGTTTACTGGTCCAAACTTTATTGTACTCACAGGAGGTGCTGGATTTTAGGATCGTCCCCATACAAGGCAGCAACGATCGAACAACCCTGCCAGACTCCGCACCATGCGTGTTTATGTGGGCGGGGGTTACCCTGTAAACGGGCTAGTCCGCCGGCACTGGTCAGCTTTTGACATCCTTTGGTTAAGGACTTAGTGTGGCTGATCTACATCTTGTTTTCTGTAAAGTATGTTCATGATTCACCTGTTATTACAGATTTTTAAACGACCTTTTCTCACATGTGTCAGTGCTATACCTTGTACTTGGTTCTTAGAGGTAATGGAATGAAAGATGGCCACGCCACTACAAATCTAAAACTATCGTTAAAATGGTCTATAAAATTTGCGACCTCATATCCACTATAAAATCTGATATCGCCTTTTTATATTTTGTTAGTTTGCTAACCGTTTTTTTTCCTTAATTTTAAAGGTTTGTACCCAGACAGTTTTTACCCCCCCAAGGGAAAATTCTTTAGTCCTAGAACAAAAGTACTGCTCATTTCAGCTTTATAGTAATGAAAAATTATTAATTTTGGGCTGAAAATACACTACGGTGTTGCCATTCCCTGAGCTGTAACGGGATGCGTGTTAGATCTAAATTACCTTCAAAATGGAGTAGTTGGGCGCAGATTTAACACTGTGTTACACTCACCACCGAAAAATCTTTAGAAATTTTTTCCCATGTTTTTTCCCCTTTAAAATATCACAGGTAAATTTAAAAAAATGCAAAACCGTCATCCGAAAGAAAACCTTACAATTGTAAAATATATTTTTAAAAATCCATTTAAAACAATTACCAGCAAAAAAAGGGGCAGCTAGAAAAAAGGGAAAAAAACCATTTTTTTACCCTTTGTCTTTTTGGGGGGAAGAAAGCGGGGGGGTTTTTTTTCACTTTAAAATAAAAAAACCCAAAACTTAAATAAGGATGATTATGAGGCCCTTAACCCTAGCACGGTTTTCCAAAAAGCAGAGGCTGTTTAACAGTTTTTAGGAGTTTGGTTTAGGAGCTGTAAGTCTGATGCCTGAAAGTAGGGAATGGGTAAAAATGAAAACAAGTACCTCGCTTTACCTATTTTTACCAAAATTTTTGTAAGGAAATTCGATTTTGCTGTACTAAACCCCTACACCGCAGAAACCGTAAATAATATAGCTTGTTTCAGTAAAGTCATTTCAGCCCTATACAAACAGAAAACGCGCATATACAAACAACCGCGCATTAAACAGACCGCGCATATACAAACAGACCGCCATAAACAGAAATGCCATAACAAGTAATATAAAAATATACATGCCTCCTAAATATAAGCTCTTACTCCCCCCTGACCCATTCTCGGGCCTTAAAACCCCCTATGCCCTCGTAAAGGGACTCCCGCTCGACTCCTTCGGCTTGGGAATTTTTAAGCGTTTTCCTCACGCTCGACTCCCCTGCTCTTCCAACACACGCATAGGCCTCCCATGCAAAGGGGGGAAAAAAGGGGGGGCATGGGGGATAAAACTGGAAATGCAATTTTAAACGTCTTTTAATTATTGCAATAAATGATTCTCCCAGGCTGCTTCAATACAACACTTCTACAGAAAAATGGGAAACTTTTTAACCGGGTCGCTCAAAATCAACTGAAAAAAGAAAAGAAAAACCAAAGACTTTCCCAAAAGCAACCCTTCAATGGGGGCTGTATCTCAAGCTAAGTTTTTAACAATTGTCAACAAGGCCTTTTCGCATTCCATTTAAATGGAAAGTGTCTAACACTATTAGGCATTATCAAACCATTTCAAGATCTTGCTTCAGCTGACCTGCAAGGCGGCATCTCCTCGCATGCCTTGTAACAGACTTGGACATCGCACTGAAGAACAATCTTCATGGAGGTTGGGAATCTGAAAGCCTAGACAGTACAGAGTAAGTAGAAACATACAAATGGACACTTATTGCATTAGGTGGTCATTAATTACGCAGCTGTCAGACCTTGATTTTGTTCCGTGTCAAGATAAATTACGACAACATGTGAGGGAAACCAACCTTGAAGTGCGCATAGTGTAACGTAACCATATCTCCATTTGGCGAATTATGCTTCTCTTTGAAGAAATGAGAAAATATTTTGGGCTTCACCGAACACCCATCCTCAATCACAGTGGTTTCTCCACTAAATACTCGAGCCGTGGCAGAAACGTCCTTGTGGTCACTCGTGTCCCATTCTATACGGCTCTTTTTCTCACCACCTGTTGAAACCGTGAATTACCAATAGGAGACTATAGTTCTTGTTTACAGTGAGACCGTTTGTGGGGGGGAATGGACTGAATTAATATCTGAAGTTACAAAGGTTGGTAGATAAGTAACCTTCCCCCCAAACTTACCATCGACGGCATAACACGTGAGGATATTGGAGTCAAACCAGTAGACGTTGTCCGAAAGAGTGAAGATGAGCGTCAACACATCGCCCACATATACGGACTCGTCATTCAGCGGTGGGGCCTGTGGACCCTCCCCGCGCTGGATCTCCATCCACATTTTGGGTCCTGATTAATAAAAACAATAAATGTTGGTTTTCTAGGGTCTGGTTAAGATAATCAATAGGAGTTGGTTTATTGCAGATACGCTATCGGTTCTAAATCATTCATGTTCTTTGGCCTGGGTAGAAGGATATTTACTCATATGATACTTCCTGAATAGGAAGAATTATTGAGGATCTGTTAACTTGGAACTGCTTCATAGTGCAAGTTTGGGAGTTACTGTAAGATCTCTATTAAATACATCCGTAAAAATTCACATTTTTCGATTATTCCTTTTATTAAGAAATTCACGCATTTCTACAGATTACAGGCACCTACAAATTCCACACGAATACCATTTTGTATCGAGATAATTCTTACAACAATAATTATTACAAGATACACGCAAAAAATATATACATATTAAAAAAAATCAAACGCCAGGAACCGGACCCGGATGTGTGTTGGTTTGAAAGGACGACTGCAGATCGCGCAATCCCAGATTCCATTCAACCGTCTTGTTGTAATCGTCTGGTCTATCACATCTTACGATCACGCTGGAATCATCCTCTCCTATTATGTCTCGGTCCCACTGAATGACGAGGCGGTGCTGGGGAAAAGAAAGAGGTTCATCAGTTACTGGAGGAACAGGGAACGACGAGGCGAAACAAGGGGGGGCGGGCAAGGGAACAACGAGGCGAAACAAGGGGGGGGGGCGGGCAAGGGAACAACGAGGCGAAACAAGGGGGGGCGGGTGGAGGGAACAACGAGGCGAAACAAGGGGGGGGGGGAGCAAGGGAACAACGAGGCGAAACAAGGGGGGGGGGGGCAAGGGAACAACGAGGCGAAACAAGGGGGGGGGGGGGGCAAGGGAACAACGAGGCGAAACAAGGGGGGGGGGCAAGGGAACAACGAGGCGAAACAAGGGGGGGGGGGAAAAGGGGGGGGGGGGGAAAGGAACACGAGGGGAAACAAAAGGGGGGGGGGGGGGGGGGGGGGGGGGGGGGGGGGCCGAGGGAAACAAGGGGGGGGGCGAAACAGGGGGGGGGGGGGGCAAAAGGGAAAAAAGGGGG
>NC_051401.1:44186632-44215160 GCF_015228065.2 Penaeus monodon | reverse complement strand
TTCATATAGAATCTATTTTTTTTCTGATATTCTGTATTTATGGCAACCTTGCGGTATTGGTAATGAAATAACACGGAGACTATTTCGTAATTTGTGACGTTGGGCGGCAGCACCTGACGTGTTTCCGACGCTCGACGCCGGATGTCCGCGAGGTAACTTAGGCAACGCGATGTTCCGAAGGGGTGCGCGCTGCCGTAGGGCCGGTCGAGGGATTGGAATGAAGCACTTGGTATTTCATCTTTTGCAAATTGTGGGTACACCTTTTGGTACTCCAGTCTCTTTGTTTTCTACTTCTTTTATGCTTATCCTTCCTTGTTGCTACTGCTGTTGGTTTCTTATTACCTTTCTCACCCTCCCCTCCTTCCCGCCCTTTATGTGTGCATATTTGTTTGTGCTCGCATTTTTGTCCATTTATCCACTGTAATGTAAGCCCATTTCCTTTCGCAGGGTGTGTGAAGGAGCTGCGATGGTGCGTCCTGTGAAGCCCGAAGCGGAACCCAGCTGATCCCGGCAAGCGTCCCTATGATGAGCCCATGGATGGTCCTGCCCGCCTTCCTGCTATGGGGGTGGGCGGCGGGCGGGGTCACACTTTCTCTGTCTTGTGGGCGTTGTGAAGGAGGGCCTGACGGGTACACGTGCCCCAGCTCAGATAGTGCCCAGGCGTATGTGCTCAGGGCACTGCCAGATCAGGTTCTCCGCGTGGAGTGTCGCAACAATGTGGGGGACTTTTCGCTGTTGAAGGACTGTAATTTCACCACATTCAGACAGTTTGAGTTTGAGAGATGCCCACTGCCCGACGTGTCGTTTGGCGAGGTATTCCGGAGGATAGGAGTGCCAAGTGGTGATGTGAAGTCCCTCAGCTTCACGGCAGGCTCCTGGAATGCTTCCTCGGGTCTGCAAGAATGGCACTTGGACTCCCTCACAAACCTGCAAACGCTGCAGCTGGTTGACAACAACTTCACTTCCTTCCCTCCTGCTCTGCTGACGAATACTCCCAAAACTGGAGTTCTTTAGATTTATAGGAAATCGGGTGGGCAGTCTCCCGCACACCATGTTTGCAAGCACACCGAATCTCGTCATGGCTGAGCTCGGGAACAACGGACTCACCAGTGTACCTGAAGACCTCTTCGCCAACCTCACAAAGCTGCTCAATGTTAGTCTCTGGAACAACCAGTTGACCGATATACAAAGAAGCTTATTTTCAGACATCACAGGACTCAGATTTCTAGACCTGAGAGACAACTTCCTGAGTGACATCACAAATAGGCAATTCCAAGGAATGAAAATACTAAAAAGACTCAACCTTGGAGGAAACAGAATCAGCAATTTAAACAAGGATTCGTTTGGGGATCTCAGGAGCTTGGAAGAACTCGAGCTTCATTCGAACTGGCTTGAAAACTTACCCACAGGCATCTTTGATAACCAGAGGCTGATGCAGAAACTGATCCTGAGAAACAACAGTTTGAGTAAATTGCCAGACAGAATATTCCAAAAATGCGAATCCTTAAAAATGCTTGATCTGAGCGTCAATAATTTGCAGTACATTGAAAGATCACAGCTTCCCACTCCTAAAACTTCTCTAACATATCTCAATTTGGGAAGCAACAATATATCATTATCTGAAGACTATATAAGTGACAGTGGGGCCCAGTTTATCCCTTATGACTTCCCTCTGTCCAATCAGTTGGAGCTGCAACACATTTTCCTAGACAACAACAGGATCAACCATATTCCCTCTTCATTTAACAATTTGTTTGTTGATCTGAAAACCATTGACCTTTCCGGGAATTTGATCAGTTACTTGGATTTTCCCTCCATACACTTCATCTCAGATGGTGTCAAACTGAACTTGAAAAATAACCTAATAAAGGCAATCAGTCTACGTCAGTTGAAGTTTTGGCCGATTAAGGAAAAAATCAAGAACGTGACATTGTCACTTGAGGGAAATCCACTTGTTTGTAACTGTTTACTTTACATATTTGCAAAGATTGTTCAGGAAAAGTCAGAATTACTTAGTAAAAGCTCATTTCAGGTCTTAATTGATGATGCTGATAAAGTAACATGTATCAGCTTAGAAAACAGGAAAATGCATGTGAAGACGCTCGATTTCAAAATGCTGACATGCGAACTGGAACAATGTTTGGACAATTGTACTTGCTCATGGCGCCCACATGATGAGATGTTCATTGTAGACTGTTCTTTTAAAGATATGAAGGAAATTCCCATGCCAAGCAAGGACATATATAACCTCAAAAACTATTCCGTAACACTAAACCTGATGAACAACAGCATTGCAAACTTTGATGGCCTCGACCATCCCTTTTACACCAAATTAGCTAACCTGACCATTCCCTACAACAAAATCTCCCACATCAACGAGTCAGACCTTCCAGACAACTTAAAAGTCCTGGACGTGCGAGGGAACAACCTGACTTTCTTATCAGCCACTACTCTTGACTACCTCAATGTCACAGACATGACTCTTAGCCTTGGAGACAACCCCTGGACTTGCAATTGCGACATGATTGACTTCTTCACCTTTCTGCAAGTCCCCGAGAGAAAGGTAATTATCACAAATGTGTTATTTGCTTAATAAAAGATTTTTTCATTTCAAGTACAGCCTCTTATTTTGTTTCTGTACAAATAGTCCTCTCGACTTCCTACAGTGAAAGATGTGACAGTCAAAAAAGAACAAATCATCATAATCACAGAGACTACTCATATCTAATATATAATGAAATAGAAACATTTTGACTATCTCTCTGTATTTTACAAGTACCCTGTCTTTCTAGGTACTGGACTCCAACAACATTAAGTGTGCCAGTGATGGTGAGGAGCTGTTAAGCATCAATGAGTATACCATCTGTCCATCCTTCAGACAACCCATGGTTATTGTGACAATCGTGCTCATCACAGTTTTCCTTCTCCTGTTTGCTGTTCTTGGTAAGCATTTTAGTTTTTAATTCCTGAACGAAGATTTGGATTAGAAGTATGACTAATTTGTATAATTTAATATATGTAATATTACCTAATCTTTGCTACTGTAGACATTGTTTACCTTATGCATACTCCTTTTGTCACAGGTACAATGAGCTTCTATAAATATAAGCAAGGCATCAAAGTGTGGTTGTTTACACATCGTATGTGTCTTTGGGCCATAACAGAGGACGAATTAGATGCTGACAAGAAATATGATGCCTTCATCAGCTATTCTCACAAGGTACATATATTTCAGGTCATCACTGACTGTTGCATGTGTTTACACATTGTAAACTACCAATTTATACTTTCAGTTATATGTCATTGTTTTCTTGGATTGTATATCAACTTAGATTGTATAATGACTGAACGAAATTATAATAGGCCTAATTAATCTTGAATTTTAGATAGTTCACAACAATAATGTTTACACCTATTTCCAGGATGAAGAGTTTGTCAACACAGTCTTGGTGCCAGGACTGGAGTCGGGCGACCCCAAGTACCGCATTTGCCTTCACTACCGCGACTGGATCCCAGGAGAATATATCCAAAACCAGATCTTGCAGAGTGTAGAGGACAGCCGTCGAACTATTGTGGTGCTTTCATCGAATTTCATTGAGAGTGTGTGGGGCCAGCTGGAGTTCAAGGCAGCTCACTCCCAGGCTCTGCAGGACAGAACTAACAGGATTATAGTCATTGTGTATGGCCAGGTTAGTGGGGGCAGTGGTTTGCTTATTGTATTCTTTGTTTCTGATACATATGGGACATGAATGCAAGTAGTTTTTGAACAATTGATTATGAGATCTTTATCATAAGTATCGTTAATTAGTAGCGGTTTGAAAGTTCACCTCTGTATTCTTGAGAAAAGCGAGGTTTCAGTTGTGACTGGATAATGATTTTGTATGCACTAACTAATTTTCAGATACAATCCAAATTTTGATATTCAACCATCAGGTGATAGACCTGTAGCTGCTCGTATTACTCCTATAAAAAATAAACTAATTTACAGGTACCTCCCGAGAGTGAGCTGGACGAGAAGTTACGGCTGTACATCTCTATGAAGACTTACGTGAAGTGGGGAGATGCAAAGTTTTGGGAAAAGCTTCGGTATATCATGCCACACCCACAAGAACTTATACAGAAAAAACAGCAAAAGTGCAAAAATGCAGATAAGCTTGAACTTGTTAAATCAAACTCGAAAAGTGTATAACGCCAGTTTAAGCAAAACTTTTTTGTGCATGCGAGTAACTGGACTACAGTCTTTAACAGTGATGACTCAAAGGTGTTCCAGATATGAAAAGAGATTTATATATTGACAGATGAATATATATATTTATTTAGAAAATTATATGGACTATTCCCAACAGTTCCTCAGATAGTGGGAATGTGGATATAAATGTTGTATGCAGCTAAATTTGTTACAACATTGAGTGTACTACTGGTTGTACTTTTGCCACTTGGCTGTGACCTATTTTATAACCAGGTACATATGTATATAGCAGGTTTATGAATATGTATATCATTCACCTTTCATTTTCATCTACCACTGAAATGCCATTCATCAATCATTTTTCATTAGTATGATGGTCTTGTATCGTTTAAGATATTTTTATGGTAAACAACTGGAATTTTGTAAAAGAGCAAATCATTTTGTCCAAAAGATTAATATTTTACACTTGAATTTTTACGGTGCTTTCATCATCCAATATACATACAGTGCAGTGCAGTCAAATTTAAAAGTTGGTGCTTCTGTTTCAGCTTTTTGATACTGGGACTTGCATAGGTAGTGCTGAGTAAATAGCTGCTTGAAACTAATTTTCTGATTATGACTTTTTTTAAGAAGTGTGAAAGCGCTGGTCTGCAAGAGCTGTGGTCAGTAGATTAGAAAAGTCTGAAATGTACAAGTTATTGGTATGGTATACAGGATAAGTAACTTAGAGAATGAGCTTGCAAATTTCTTGATAGCGGGAGCAAGGGAGCAACACAATGCTCGATAGATAGAAGTGGAAAATGTTGGAGAACAATCCCATTCAATAAATGCTTTTATGGCTTTCATCACGGCTTCCAGTATTATCCAAGCAAGGGACCAGTGTATGACTTTTCTGTAATATGGGCAGGACCATTATATCTGAATAAATAATGAAAGACTTGCTAATATTTTATTACCTATGTGAAGCATTTTTCATTGTATAGTTGTGTTGTCTAATGGGAGGTTTGTTAACCAGAATCTGAGAATTCACATTCCTTAAAATGCCCCCCCCAATCCCTTGACCGTTGTTGTCGTGGGGGGGCTTAGGAGGCAGAGACTGGGACCCAATGATGAGGAACTCCCCAACCTTGGGACTCAGCCCTCGACTCAACTAATTTTGCATGGTCTTTTTTTTTTCTTCCCACTTTTCGTTTCTGTCCCTTCACCAAACCCTTCTGCTATCCACCTCCTAAGGTGTGAGAGCCGTGCTGAAAGGATGAAAGGCTGACTTTGTGCCAGTCCTGAACGGCCTGAGGGAGCCATGGGTACGGTATTCCCCTGATTTAGTTATCTAGCCCTTACCCCTGAGGGGTGGACTGTTTTTATCCCCAACATAACCCAGGCTTACCATGGCCAGTAATGAAAACATATCCCCACTATTAGGGGCAATGAGGCTTGCCCCTTTATCAAATAGCCCCAACGATGTAAACCCACCCGATTTCCTGACCCCAGGCTCTCCTTTGACCACGGCTCCGAATACTGCAATAACTACCCCCTCATCAATGCCTACTAGTACAGTAGCCAACAATCAACCCTTAAGGAACATTTCCACTCTTCCAGCATGCTCAACTTCAACACCTCTATCCCCACAACCTCCAACATCAACCACCCCATCCTCCCTTATTAATACCTTACAGCCTTATTGCCCACCTCTCCATAACACTACCTCCCTCAACACTACTCCATCTTCGTCACGCCCCCGCCCTTCTACTACCCCTATCTCTACAACAATCTTGAATACTCTCTTTAGCGCAGCCAAATGGGACCGATTTTTCGTGATCCCTCCCACAGCTCTCTACTCTGACAACACCCTTCTCTTCCAACAATGTCTCCAAAAACAAGTAGGTAAAGTCTCTTTCCGTAGCCGACCCGACCGCTCCCGTCTTGTCACAGTAACATCCGAAAACCAAGCTATAGCATAAACAAAACAAGCTGACCTATATGGTAACCCCATCCTTGCAGAACCCCATCCAACCCTCAATACTTGCACCGGAACAGTTTCAATCTCCCCAGCAAATTGCCCAGTCTATGACAAAGATTGGTCAGACTGTGGAGAAGACCTACTTGCCTGTCTCACAAACTATATGCAATATCAGTACAATGCTACTCCATTCCCCCCAGAGGTCATCGAAAGAAACCCACTAACATAGCCAAAATTACCTTCCGTAGACATGACCTTCCCTTTAACGTCTACATTGGAGGAGAATCCCTCCCTGTTATTCCATACCAACCTCCTCCACGTCAGTGCCAAAATTGTTGGCGTCTAGGACATCCAGCCAAACATTGCCGTTCCGCAGCCAGATGCCCACTATGTGCCCAACCTGGCCATACCCGATCTAACTACTCTGCACATTCACGCACATGTGCCAACTGTGGCGGCCCCCATAATATATTTTATAGGGGCTGTCCCACCTACAAGTTTGAGTCTGAGGTAGCAACTCTCAGATTGAAACTTGGACTCACACTATATGAAGCCAGACAGGAAGCACGTCAACGTGGTTTCTCTCTTACTCCTTACTCCAGTAATACTGCTCATTCTACCAATTCTCCTAAACCCACCCCCTCTACATCTAACTCCCCCTCTTCTACCTCCTACCTTCCCCAGTCAAACTCTTTTGCCATCCTAAACCCAGACACTCCAATCTCTACTACAGATACTCCAATCACCACTACAACCCCAACACCTTCCCCTCTCCCTCCTCGCACAACCCGTAACAGACAGAACAAACGTTCCACCCCTCTTCCCCTACCACACAAACACCTCCACCTTCCTTTGCCCCTATGCTTGAGACACCAATCCTCTCTTCCCCCCTCACAAGAAATCCTTTATCCCCCAAAACTCCCCAACCAACTCCTCAGAAGAAAAAATATTGAAAATGTTCAAGATTACTTAATGAAACTGACACTCAACCTCCAAATCTTACAACTCCTGCTCCTTTCACACTCCAAGTAACTGCTGATATCCATCCTCCTCCTAACGATATCCCCCCTACACCCTATCCTCCTAACCCCTCCCAACAAAAGCCCATCCCCCCCGACCCCAACCCTGCCCACATTAACCCTCCCACCATCCCCTCTATCCCTTCCACTCCCTCCTTGATACACACGTGAATCCCTTATGTCACAAGTATCCCCTTCCACAGACCCTCTGTCTCCTAATACCCCTCCTAGTAGAACACCAATTCCCACACCTCTCCCTTCTCAGACCTCTCGGTCCTTATCCCACCCTCTAGCTGCTTCCCCCTCAAAATCTCCAAAACATACTACAATCTATATCACTAAAGTATAACTAACCTTCATTGGAATATTCGCGGTTTCCGCTCCCACAGACCTGACCTTTGTCATATCCTTTCCTCTTATAACCCATCTATTGTATGCCTTCAAAAGACCTTTCTTACACATCCTCCAATACCAATCCCCAATTATCATTTTGCTCTTCCCCACATTCCCTTTATGTCTCGTCCATACTTACCTCTGCTTTCCCCCACCTATCCTCCCTTCACCGACCTCCCAACCTATGAGACATCCTTACAGAATCCCACACTTTCTGTTTCAACAACCTATTCTCTTTCCTCAAACGCATACATATCCTCCATCTAATCTAACTCCTTACCACACCCGACTAACCCTTTCACTCACCAATTCCTTTGCCCAGCTTAGACAACTAATCACTAACTCAACCATCCCTTCCCTAACATTAACTATAGTGCTACATGACCTTAGATGTCTAGCACATTTATCTTGCTTTTAACCATTAACCATTCCTTAAAATGTGAAGCACAATGGCTAGGTTATATTTCAACTTGTTTCTTTACCGTTAAGTTACTTGTGCCTACCATAAATTTTTACCAAGGATTCATTGTACTCAATTTAAGGAATGTATATAGAATGTCTCATGAAGATTCAAAGATAACCGGCAATGAACAATGATGAACATGTTACAATTAATGGAATGATTGTGGAAAATGTGAAAGAGTTCACTTATCTTGGGGAGCTGTTTTAACTAATACATATGATTCACCAGAGATAAAAAGAAGAATTCCCATTGCCAAAAACGCCACAATTGCTCTCAATAACATCTGGAAAGACCGAAGCATTACCTTACGGACAAAGCTGAGGTTATTGAACTCATTAGTTTTCCCAATTGCATCATATGGTTCTAAGTGTAGGGTGCTGAAGTAGATAGACAAGAAAAAGATCAATAGTTTTGAAATGTGGTGTTACAGACGAGTACTGCGTATTAGCTGGACAGAGAAGACGACGAATGATGAAGTGCTGAGAAAAATAAATTGTAAAGACCGGCTGTTGGACATCTTGAACAGGAGGAAATTAAAGTTTATTGGTCATGTAATGAGAAGTAAAAGTATTGAGAAAAACTTGCTGACAGGGATGGTGATAGGAAACAGACAAGACTGAGCGACAATATCAAAGATATTTGCGGGCTGTCGATGGTACAAGTGGAAAGAAAAGCGTAAGATCGAGTTTAGTGGCGAAGGATGGTGGAGAGGTCCACGGCTGCTCAAACATGAGCATACCGTTATTGATGATATAGAATGTCACAATCCTTGTTTGGAGTCGAACAGTTGTCCTCCTCACATTACCTTCCTAGTATTAGAATGGCCAAGTGTGTGTACGACACCCATTCAAGCCTATTCTAGTCATGCAGATAGGCCTTTATGATTCACCAGTGTCAGCGGTTATGTAGGTTGCCAGTTGACCTACTATTCACTTATGCCGATGGTAGAGCTGAGCTTAGATCAGGGTCTAGAAACCCTGGTTCAGACGGTGACTAGTATACAGTTTTTCTGCCAGATGCACAGTTTGGCCACAACGAGGGCAGTGTCCATGCAGGCAGTTATGAAATCACTGACCAAGATGGGAACATTGGATTATGATTTAGTAGCAGACTGCCCTGACAAGCACTGCCCCTTGTGTGGATAGTGCCAGATCAACTGGGATACCCAAGAAGTGATACCATTCGCTAAACAACCAATTCCACCCATAAATCCGTTGCTTACCCTCTATTAATTGAATTTTTTCTGCCATAACGGCATATTCAAAATATAACGATAGGGTGGGGGCTTAGGGGCGAGGCCCCCCAGGTTTTTTTTTCTCAGGATATTTGTGGATTTCCAGAATGGTTAATGGTCAAAACAAAATGTGTGCGAGACATAAAAAATTACATGTTATGATAAAGTATTGTGGCGAAAAGGGGTAAAAATGAGCTAATTAGGATAAGTGGAGAGAAGGGGATGAAGAAAGGGAAAAGGAAAGAAGAGAAAATAATAGACACGAGAGCTGTGGACCAAGGTAGGGGCAATTCCCTTCATTAGGCCACAGTCTCCATCTCCAACCCCCCCCCCCCCCGACAAAGAGGAGCAAGGGATTGGGGGAGGGGGGGTTTAGCAAGTAGTTTACTTGCCTGTCATATTGGGCGTACCCTTTAATTACGCCCACTCGTCTGGACATATCTTAACAGACGTACCCTTGTGATCGTACAAAGCCCGGCGGACTTTGCCCGTTTACTGGTCCAAACTTTATTGTACTCACAGGAGGTGCTGGTATCTTTTAGGATCGTCCATCCATACACGGCAGCAAACGATCGAACAACCCTGCCAGACTCCGCACTCATGCGTGTTTATGTGGGCAGGGGTTACCCTGTAAACGGGCTAGTCTGCCGGCTACTGGTCAGCTTTTGACAGATCCTTTGGTTAAGGAACTTAGTGTGGCTGATCTACATCTTGTTTCTGTAAAGTATGTTTCATGATTCACCTGTTATTACATGATTAAAGCGACCTTTTCTCACATGTGTCAGTGCTATACCTTGTACTTGGTTCTTAGAGGTAATGGAATGAAAGATGGCCACGCCACTACAAATCTCAACTATCGTTCAAATGGTCAGTATGAATTTGCGACCTCATATCCACTAGTAAAAATCTGATAATCGCCATTTATATTTTGATTAGATTGCTAGACCGTGCTTGTTCTCTTAATTAACAGTTTAGTACACCAGACAGCTTTTACTCCCCCAGCCAAGGAAATTGCGTTACAGTCCTAGAAGCACAAGGTAATGCTCATTTCAGCTTTATAGGTAGATGACAAATTATATAATCTCTGAGTGCTGTGAATACACTACGTTGTGTTGCCATTGCCTGAGCTGTAACTGGATGACGCTGCTTAGATCTAAATTACCTTCATAATGGAGTAGTTGGGCGCAGATTTATAACACTGATGTTACACTCACCACCGCAAATGCTTTACGCAATGTTTTCCCATGTTTTTTTTCCCCTTTCAATATCACAGGTAAACTTAAAAATGCATAACCAGTCATACGAATAAGAAAACCACTTACAATTGTAAAATATATTTATTAAAATCGCATTATAAATACAAGTCTACCAGCTAAACAAATGGTCAGCTAGAAGAGAAGGCAAAAACATTTTTTTACCCTTTCGTCTTGTTTGGCGAGAAGAAAGACGGTGGGGTTATTTTCACTTTCAAATAAATAAACATCAACATTATAATAAGGATGATTATGATGGCCATTAACCCTAGCACGGTTCCAAAGAATGCAGAGGCTGTGTAACAGTTATTAGGAGTTTGGTTGATAGGAGCTGTAAGTCTGATGCCTGAAAGTAGTGAAATGTGGTAAAAAATGAAAGCAAGTACACTCGCTTTACCTATTGTTACCAATTTATTGCTAACTGGAAATTCGATTCGACTGTACTAAACCCCTACACCGCAGAACACTGTAAATAATATAGCTTAGTTTCAGTAATTGCTCATTATACATGCACATATACAAACAGACACGCGCATATACAAACAGACACGCGCATATACAAACAGACACGCGCATATACAAGCATACATGCACATACACACATGCATACATGCACATACACACATGCATACATGCACATACACACATGCATACATGCACATACACACATGCATACATGCACATACACACATGCATACATGCACATACACAAAATGCATACATGCACATACACACATGCATACATGCACATACACACATGCATACATGCACATACACACATGCATACATGCACATACACACATGCATACATGCACATACACACATGCATATATAAAATATACATGCATCCTAAATATAACAAATAGAGCTCTTACTCTCTGAGCCGGATTCGTCGGGCATGTACACCTCTATGCTGCGGTAGAGGTTGACTCTGTCCAGCTCGACTGCGCCTTCGGTCTTGGCATTAGCGTTGTCCTCGGACGCTCGACGTCGCCGCCTGCGCTCTTCCAACGACACGCGGGGAGTGAAGGCCTCGCTAGTAGCAAAGGGGAAGAAGAGGGAGTTCAGTGGCGCGATAATGGATCGGGTGGAAGATGTCCAATTTAAACGTCTTTTAGGGGATTATTGTCGTTAAGTAAAGTGATTCTCCCGAGAAGCTGCTTCAATACAATCCAGTGGAAAAAGGGAAACTTTCACCCGAGCTCGTCTCAAAATCATCACTGAGAAAAAGAATAATTAAGGAAAATACCAAAGACTTTCGAGGAGGATGCAAACCATTCAATGGGGAACTGTATCTCAAGCTAAGTTTAGACAATTGTCAACAAGGCCTTTTCGCATTCCATTTAAATGGAAAGTGTCTAACACTATTAGGCATTATCAAACCATTTCAAGATCGTGCTTCAGCTGACCTGCAAGGCGGCATCTCCTCGCATGCCTTGTAACAGACTTGGACATCGCACTGAAGAACAATCTTCATGGAGGTTGGGAATCTGAAAGCCTAGACAGTACAGAGTAAGTAGAAACATACAAATGAACACATTGCATTAGGTGGTCATTAATTACGCAGCTGTCAGACCTTGATTTTGTTCCGTGTCAAGATAAATTACGACAACATATGAGGGAAACCAACCTTGAAGTGCGCATAGTGTAACGTAACCATATCTCCATTTGGCGAATTATGCTTCTCTTTGAAGAAATGCGAAAATATTTTGGGCTTCACCGAACACCCATTCTCAATCACAGTGGTTTCTCCACTAAATACTCGAGCCGCGGCAGAAACGTCCTTGTGGTCACTCGTGTCCCATTCTATACGGCTCTTTTTCTCACCACCTGTTGAAACCGTGAATTACCAATAGGAGACTATAGTTTTTGTTTACAGTGAGACCGTTTGTGGGGGGGAATGGACTGAATTAATATCTGAAGTTACAAAGGTTGGTAGATAAGTAACCTTCCCCCCAAACTTACCATCGACGGCATAACACGTGAGGATATTGGAGTCAAACCAGTAGACGTTGTCCGAAAGAGTGAAGATGAGCGTCAACACATCGCCCACATATACGGACTCGTCGTTCAGCGGTGGGGCCTGTGGACCCTCCCCGCGCTGGATCTCCATCCACATTTTGGGTCCTGATTAATAAAAACAAAATAAATGTTGGTTTTCTAGGGTCTGGTTAAGATAATCAATAGGAGTTGGTTTATTGCAGATACGCTATCGGTTCTAAATCATTCATGTTCTTTGGCCTGGGTAGAAGGATATTTACTCATATGATACTTCCTGAATAGGAAGAATTATTTAGGATCTGTTAACTTGGGAAAGCTTCAATAGGATCGTCTTTGGAGTTCTAAAAAAATTTTTCCCAAAAAAAGGGGGGGGTTTTTTTTCCCCGGGTCCCCCCCTTTTTGGGGTTTTTTTAAAAAAAAGGGGGGAACCCCCAAAACCCAAAAAAGGGGGGAAAAAAAAAAAAAAAAAAACCCCCCCCGGGATTTTTTTTTTGGGGGGGGGGGAAAAAAATTTTTGGAAAAAAAAGGGGTTTTTTTTTTTAAATTTTAAACCAAAAAAAAAAAATTTCCCCTTTTTCCCAAAAAAAAGGGGCCCCTTTTAAAAAAAAACCAAAAAAAAAATTTTTAAAAAGGGGGGAAATTTTTTTGGGGGGAAAAACCCGGGGGGGAAAAAATTTTAAAAAATTTTTTTTGGGGTCCCCGGGGGAAATTTTTGGGGGCAAAAATTTCCCCCGGGGGGAAACCCCCCCCCCCCCCGGGGGGTTTCCCCCCCCGGGGGGGGGTTTTTTTCCCCCCCCAAAAAAAAAAGGGTTTTTAAAAACCCCCCCCAAAAAACCCCCCCCCCGGGGTTTTTCCCTTTTTTTTTTTTAAAGGGGGGGAAAAAAATTTTCAATTTTTTTTGGGGGGGGAAAAATTTTTTTTTAAAAAATTTTTAATTAAAATTTAATTTTTCCCCCAAAAAAACCCCCCCTAAAAAAGGGGGAAAAAAGGGGCCAAAAAAGGGGGTTTTTCCCCCCCCAAAATTTTTTTTTTTTTAAAAACCCCCCTTTTTTAAAAAAGGGGGGTTTTTTTTAAAACAAAATTTTGGGTTTTTTTTTTTTTCCAAAAAAATTTTTTTTTTTTTTGGGGGGGGGGAAAAATTTTTTTTCCTTTTTTTTCCCTTTTTAAAAAAAAGGGGTTTTTTTTTTAAAAAAAAGGGGGGGGGGGGGGGGTTTTTTTTTTTTTTTCCCCCTTTTTTTAAAATTTTTTTTTTTTTTTGGAAAAAAAAAAACCCCCCCCCCCCCCTTTTTTTTTAAAAAAAATTTAAAAAAAAAAAAATTTTTTTTAAAAAAAAACCCCGGGGGGGGTTTTTTTGGGGGGGGGGGGGGGAAAAAAGGGGGGGAAAAAAGGGGGTTTTTTTTCCCCCTCTTGGGGGGTCCCCCAAAATTTTTTTGGGGGAAAATTTTTTTTTTAAAAAAAAAAAAGGGGGGGGGAAAAAAAAAAAACAAAAAAAAGGGGCCCCCCCCCCCGGGGGGGGGAAAAAAAAAAAAGGGGGGGGGGGAAAAAACCAAAAAAAGGGGGGAAAGGAAAAGGGGAAAAAGGGGGGGGGGAAAAGGGGGGGGGAAAAGGGGGGGGGGGCCCCCGGGGGGGGGGGGAAAAAAAAAAAAACCCCCCCCCCCCCGGGGGGGGGAAGGGAAAACCCCAAAAAGGGGGGGGGCCGGGCCGGGGAAAAAGGGGGGGGGGGGGGAAAAAAGGGGGGGGGGGGGGAAAAAAAAAAAAGGGGGGGGGGGGAAAAAAAAGGGGAAAAGGGGGGGGGGGAAAAAAAACCCCCCAAACCAAGGGGGGGCCCCAACAACAAAAACAGGGGGGGGGGGGGAAAACCCCAAAAAAGGGGGGGGGGCCCCCCCCCCCAAAAAAAGGGGGGAACCCCCCCCCCGGGGCCCCCCCAAAAAACCCCCCCCCCGGGGGGCCCCCGGGAAAAAGGGGGGGGGGGGAAAAAAAAACCCAAAAAGGGGGGGCCCCCGGGCCAAAAGGGGGGGGAAAAAACCCCCCCAAAGGGGGGGGGAAAAAAAGGGGAAAAAAGGGGGGGGGGGAAAAAGGGGGGGGGGGGGGGAAAAAAGGGGGGAAAAAAGGGGGCCCCCCCAAAAAGGGGGGGAAAAGGGGGGGGGAAAGGAAAAACAAAAAAGGGGGGGTTTTTTAAAAAAAAAAAGGGGGGGGGGGGGGCCCCCAAAACGGGGGGGGGGGAAAAGGGGGGGGGGGGGGCCCGGGAAAAAAAAGGGCAAATTTTTGGGGGGGAAAAAAAGGGAAAAAGGGGAAAAAAGGGGGGGGGGGGGGAAAAAAACCCAAAAAGGGGGGGAAAAAAAAGGGGAAAAAAAACCCCCGGGGGGGGGGGAAAAAAAAAAAGGGGGGGGGGGGGGGGGGGGAAAAGGGGGGCCCCCGGGGGGGGGAAAAAGGGGAAAAAAAAAAGGGGGGGGAAGGGGAAAACAAGGGGGGGGGCCAAAAAAAAAAGGGGGGGGGGGCCCCCCGGGGAAAAGGGGGGGGCCCAAAAAAAAACCCCGGGGGGGGGCCCCCTTTTTTCCCCAAAAAGGGGGGGGGGGAAAAAAACCCCGGGGGGGGGGGGGGGGGGGAAAAAAAACCGGGGGGGGAAAACCCAAAAAAGGGGAAAAGGGGGGGGAAAGGGGGGGAAAAAAGGGGGGGGCCCGGGGGAAAAAAAAAAAAAAAGGGGGGGGGGGGAAACAAAGGCGGGGGGGGGGGGGAAAAAAGGGGGAAAAAAAATTTGGGGGGGGGGCCCCCCCAAAAAAAGGGGGGGGGGGGGAAAAAGGGGGGGGGAAAAAAAACCCCGGGGGGGGGGGGCCCCCCCGGGGGGGAAAAAAAGGGAAAAGGGGAAAAGGGGGGGGGGGGGGGGGGAAAAAAAGGGGGCCCCAAAAAAGGGGGAAAAAAAAGGTGGGGGGGGGGGGGGAAAAAACCCCAAAAGGGGGGAAGGAAAAAAACGGGGGAAAAAAAAGGGGGGGGGCCCCCCCGGGGGGAAAAAGGGGGGGGGGAAAAAAGGGAGGGGGGGGGGGCCCCCAAAACCCCCAAAAAGGGGGGGGGGCCGCCCCCCGGGGGGGGGGGAAAAAAAAACCCCCGGGGGGGGGGGGGCCCCAAAAAAAGGGGGGGGGGGGGAAAAAAAGGGGAAAAGGGGGGGGCCAAAAAAAACCAAAAGGGGGGGGGGGGGGAAAAAAAAAAAAAAGGGGGGGGGGGGGGAAAAAAAACCCCCGGGGGGGGGGAAAAACGGGGGCCCAAAGGGGGGGGGGGAAAAAAAAAAAGGGGGGGAAGGGGAAAAAAAAAAAAAAAAAAAAAAAAGGGGGGGGCCCCCGGGGGAAAAAGGGGGGGGGGGAAAAAAAGGGGAAAAACCAAAAATTTTTGGGGGGGGGGGCCCCCCCGGGAAACTTGGGAAAAAGGGGGGGAAAAAACCCCCCAAAAAAAGGGGGGGGGGGAAAAAAAAATTTTCCCCCCCGGGGGGAAAAAAAAAAAAAGGGGGGGGGGGGGAAAAAAACCGGGGAAAAAGGGGGGGGGGAAAGGGGGGGAAAAAAGGGGGGGCGGGGCCCAAAAAAACCCCGGGGAAAAGGGGGGGGGGAAAAGAAAAGGGCCAAAAAAGGGGGGGGAAAAAAAGGGGAAAAAGGGGGGGGGAAAAACCGGGGGGGGGGGGGGAAAAAGGGAAAAAAAAAAAGGGGGGGGAAATTAAAAACCCAAAAAGGGGTGGAAAAGGGGGGGGGAAAAAACCCCGGAAAAAGGGGGGGGGGAAAAACCCCCCGGGGGGGGGCCCCGGGAAAAAAGGGAATAAAAAGGGGGGGAAAAAAAAGGGCAAAAAGGGGGGCCGGGAAAAGGGGGGCCCCCCGGGGGGGGGGAGGGGGGGGGGGGAAAAAACCCCCCAAAAAAGGGGGGGCCCCCCGGGAAAAAAAAAGGGGGGGGCCCCCCCCGGGGGGGGGAAAAGGGGGGGGGAAAAAAAAAAAGGGGGGGAAAAAAAGGGGGGGGGGGAAAAAGGGGGGGGGGGGGAAAAAAAGGGGGGAAAAAAAAAAAAAAAGGGGGGAAAAAAAACCCCAAAAAAAAAAAAGGGGGGGAAAAAAGGGGGGGAAAAGGGGGGGGAAAAAGGAAAAGGGGGGGGGGGGGGGAAAAGGGAAAAAAAGGGGGGGCCCGGGAAAAACCGGGGGGGGCCCCCCCTTTTAAAAAGGGCCCCCCAGGGCCCGGGCCCAAAAAGGGGGGGGGGGGCCCCCCAAAAACAAAAAAAAGGGGGGGGGGGGGGAAAAAAACGGGGGGGGGGGGGGGGGGCCCCCCGGGAAAACAAAAAAAGGGGGGGGGGGGGGGGGCCCCCCAAAAGGGGGGGCCCGGTGCCGGGTTTTGGGGGGGGCAAAAACCCCCAAAAGGGGGGGGGGAAAAAAAAAAAGGGGGCAAACCGGGGGGGGGAAAAAAAAAAAAAGGGGGGGGCGGAAAACCCCCAAAAAGGGGGGGGGGAAAAAAAAACCCCCCGGGGGGGGGGAAGGGGGGGGAAAAAGGGGGGGGAAAAAAAAAAAAGGGGGGGGGGGGGCCCCGGGGGGGGGGCCCAAAAAAAAAAAGGGGGGGGCAGGGAAAAAGGGGGGGGGGGGGAAAAAAAAAAAAAAAAACCTTTGGGGAAGGGAAAATTTTAATTTTTTTATTTTAAAATTAAACCTTTTTTTTTTTAAAAAATTTTTAAAAGGGGAAAAAAAACCCCCCCCAAAAAAAAAAAAGGGGAAACCCCCCCAAAAAAAAACCCCCCCCCCCCCCTTTTTTTTTTTTTTTTTTGGGGGGGGTTTTTTAAAAAGGAAAAAAAAACCCCCCCCCGGGGGGGGGGGAAAAAATTTAAAACCCCAAAAAGGGGGGGGGAAAAAAAAAAAGGGACGGGAACCCGGGGGGGGGGGGAAAAAAAAAAGGGGGGGCCCCACGGGAAAGGGGGGGGGCCCCCCCCTTTTTTTTTTTCCCCCAAAAAAAGGGGGGGTTTTGGGTAAAAATTAAAGGGGGGGGGGGGGGGGCCCCCCCAAAAAAAAAAAAAGGGGGAAAAATTCCTTTTTTAAAAAAAGGGGGGGGAAAAAAAAAATTTTTTTTGGGGGGGGGGGAAAACCCCCCAAAAAAAATTTTCCCCCCGGGGGGGGGTTAAAAAAATTTTTGGGGCCCAAAATTTTTTAAACCCCGAAAATTTTTTTAAAAAAAACCCCTTTTTAAAAAAAAAAAAAAAAAAAAGGGGGAACTGGAAAGTTTAAAAAAGGGGGCCCCTTTAAACCCTTTTCCCAAAAAAAAAGTTTTTTTTGGGGCCCCCAATTTTTTTAAAAAAAAATTTTTTTTCCCAAAAAAAAGGGGGAAAAAAAGGGTTTTTCCCCGGGGGCCCCCTTTTTAACAGGGGAAAAAAAAAATTTGGGGGGAAAAAAACAAAAGGGGCCCTTTTTTTTAAAAAAAGGGGGGGGAAAACAAATTTTTGGAAAAACCCCCTTTTTTTTTTTTTTTTAAACCAAAAAAAAAAAAAATTTTTTTTTTTAAAAAAGGGGAAAAAAAATTTTTTTTTTCCCTTAAGGGCCCCTTTCCCCCCCGGGCCCTTAAAACCCCCAAAGGGGGGGGGGGGCCCCCCCCCCCCTTTTTTTTCCGGGGGGGGGGAAAAAGGGAAAAACCCCCCCCCAAAAAAAACCCCCCGGGGGGGGGTTTTTTAAAACCCCGGGGGGGGTTTTTTTTGAAAAAAAATTTTTCCCCTTTTTTTGGGGGGGGGTTTTTTTTTAAAAAAACCCCCCCCCCAAAAATTTTGGCAAAAAGGGGGGGAAAAGGAAAAAAAAAAAAAAAAAAATTTTTTTTTTTAAAAATTTTTTAATAAAAAACGTTTATGATTACGATAATTTAAACCGCTTTTGTAGGAGCTGATGATCAAGGAGCAGATCATTTAACAAGTCTGGTTTAAAAACGAGTCCATACTGATCTCCTTTTGGGCCGCCAATAAAATAGTTAAATACAATCAAAAAAAATGAACCATTATACTACATGCAGCAACAAGTTGGCGAGAGCTTTATGATGTGCATTGTTCGGACACCGTCTAGAAAGTCGTCTCATATCTATAAGGGAACCCGAAGCTCAGAAGCAGACAAAGTCATGGAGTCATGGTTGTATCAACAGCAACAGTGACTAAGGGTCCAGAGATTCTAGGTTAAGCTTCATCAGGACTGCTTAAACGAACATAGTTCCTGTAGTACAAAGTACTAAATTAGTTTTTTTTTTTTTGTTATAGCCATCATTCAGTATCAAATCTTCAGCGTCACAGCCTGCATTCCATCCCTTTGAGACAAGTGCAAGGCCCCTTCAAGATCTGTCGTGCTTTGCAGGGTCCGCGGATCACGCCACAGTCCGAGTCTCCCTTCAAACATTGCCTGACGGAAGAAAACGCCAAGAGAGGGCAGTGTCGGCCTGCCCACAAGAATATTAATGCCGCCTCTTCCGTGGGGAGGCGAAGTGATATATAACCCCTGGAAGCCTGCGGAAGGCAGTACACGACAAAAGGAGTTCTCACACCACCGTCCGTAATGGTCACTTATTTTTATTTATTTTTTATGCAAGTTGTTTATCCCTTTTGGTCCACATGGGCGATGATTATGGGGAGGACCATAGATCGGACCACAACAATGAGAATGTTATGGCAACGAGGGAGACACGTTTTTCGGAACTCTGAGGAATAAAGAAATGTATAAACAATGTTTTAATTGTATGCTTACTTTTATTGAATATTAATTTAATCTAAGAGGATCAGAGTGGAAAGCGAACTTAACATACGTTAATATCGAAATGAACAAAGCTGTCAGTGTAAGAATAGGAATCATGACTAAATTATCTGCTAATGAAAGACCTAAGTATTCTTAAGGATAACTTTAAGCAGTCTCATAAAATGGGTGTTCTTGTATTTAAGACAAAATGGACATATAAAAATATTAAATGTTGAACTTTGGTGTTTAATGAAAGTCTAACCAAGACGAAAATTTAAATAGAAATGCTTGCTTGATTCTTATCACGCTCGGTCGGTTTATCTTGTACAGGTATACTTTCTTCTGCTTTCATCTTACACGCCATACACACTACACGCAACACTACAGGTCGTCTACAGTCTCGCAGATACACGGGTGTTGGCCTATCCCTATGCGGGCGTTTCCACGATAAACGCTTCCCATGTAATTAACAACGTAAACTTGGAGTCAAGGTATCACTACACTCCAACAACAACCATGCCCCTGAGGCAGTTATGCTGTGTCTAAACAGATGCTGGCGACCTCTAGTCAGAAACGAGGAAGCAAGGTCGGAATCCGCCTGTCGACATTATCACTCACGCCTTAGCTGTAAGCTCACTGACCTCGCCATTTCCTACTACTGTTGTTACACTGCCATCACAAAAGTGTGTTCAAGTTTCGTTGCTAGCAGCTTACAGGACCACTAGTATACAGTGCCCATTTTCATAAATGTACAAGTTCTTAGGTCTGTAGGGAAGCGGTAAGGTTGTCCGGTGCATGTATATGGGGAATTACAGCGTATTCATTTTTTTTTTGTCCGATAACGCAGCCATGACGAAGTTTTAAAATAAATGTATGAATCAAATTAAGAAACAAAGGTAAATTTGGCGTGTCCTTAGATCGTTTAAGGGCCGGTCAAAATAGTCTACTCTAGCTAGGGATCCCTTTAGAGTGGGATACTTCACTAGCTGTAAAGGGCCGGTCACATTAATCTATTCTGTCCAGGGATCCCTTTACAGAACTGGATGCTTCCCTTGCTGTAAACGAATTCAAGATGAAAATCCCTCTGCAGCGCAAAAACGCTCTGTCGGTATTTCATCCCTGCCTAGAGTTGAAATATATTGCCGAAACAAAAACTATAATGTAATACTGGCAAACTCATTACTTAGAATCTTTAAAAAAAATTATTATATATATGATAAACTTAATTAAACATATATTGCATCGAACAACGATGTCTTGTTAAATGTTTATAGATAATTCGGATAAACGTTCATTTGACTAACGAACATGAACATCAACCCTCTTCGACACGCCAAAAGCATGGAGCTCTCTTCGGAAATTATTTACGCCTTGTTGGAGAAAGTGAGAGTCAAAGAGCCGTTGTGGAACACCAGTCATAAGGATTATAAAAGCAGGACTGAAAAGAACATTAATGGATGAAAAGCAATGAATACCCGAGCAACGCACATCAACTCTCCACAAATATGGGACACTGAATGTGGTGTGACCAATCCATCTCTGTAGCTGACCAGACTTCGGCGATCCTATCTGGGGATCCTAGAACAGAATAGACTAGTGTGACCTTCGCTTAAAGGGAAGGGAGATAGAAATCCCTGCTTAGCGCGGCACTGCTGTGTTGGTATTCCCTCCCAGTTAAAGAGGGAAGTATGATGACAAAACTACAAGTACTAGGAAGCTTATTACCCGAGCGTCTAAACGGTGATTATTATATTTGTACCTTAATATTATACCCAAGTCCTATTTATTACAACTAGTAATGATGCATTAAAAAAAAAAAAAAAAAGATACAGACGAACGTTCATTTGATCAAGGAAAGCAAACAAACCAACTCGGATTTGCCAGAGACACAAAGCGCAATTCAGACATTATTTACGCCCTAGTGGACAAAGTGAGAAAGAATTATGGAATACCATTCACAAATATCAATAAAGAATCAAAATAAAAATAACCGACTAAATTTGCAAGAAACTGTTTTCACAGATATAATCGTACGGCTGGTAAGGCTGTCACAATCAACAATATTTCACTAAATTTCAGTGTTAGTATTTGCTTCCTTTTATCTTTAGTTTTTATCAGTCCATAATGACGTCTTATTACTGATTACACAAAATAAGGTTGCAACCTTAGAAACTAAAAAAATATCAAATGAAAAGCTGTCTTGATTTGTTGATATACTTCAGGTTTTAACACAAGACAATATGAACAATCCTTTGTAGGGGCGCCACAAGCCATCAAACAGTATCAGCGTTTGGGTTTTGGAATGTTACAGGTTTCTAAAGGACAGTCAATACAAAGCCAATGGGCAATACCAATAGCACAAACCTCGACACGCAAACATCTTGCCAGCGTATGGCATGTTTTTAGGTTCGAAGGCCTCCCACATCAGCGGTTGTTTAATTTCTACGGTAAGCTTCGGAACCCCTGTCCGAGGTTTGTTTTTTTAATCGTGTCTACATAATATTGGAGTTTGGAAAGATTTAAGTTCGTAGAAGTTCAGGGTTGCCATTAACTTTCTCTGGCACCATTTCTTCAATCTCACCAGTTCAGCTGACCCATTTAATACATTCTGACCCTACCTCTGACTAGACCCCAATTTCCGCAGTACAGGGCAAACTCATTCTCATCTACAATTTGCCGAAAAACTAGCTGAAAGCTAACATGCTCATGTTAAATGTCGCTATCACACCAATAGACGAACCGACATCTACCATATACCAGCACTGACAAAACTAGCGCCAACCTCGCAGCACAATGCCATCCACAGTGAGTGACTTATCGTCGTGACGACAACCGTAGACAGCAGACTAACTTCTCCACGTTCACGTAGTTCGTCGTTGCCGTGATTTTACCGCGACCATAGAGGAATAGGGGCTCCACAGATCTGTTTGGCCTTCCATAAACAAGGTCAGGGTGTGGTGCTGCAGCTGCCTTAAAATGTCAGCAAGCCATGATATTTCCACACCACAGCACCTATTCAGAACTTTCTAGCACCTGATGGACACTCATGTGCACATCAAAAGCCAGCCCTCTTCCCTCAAATGGTTAGTATACCGCTGACAGGATTACATGCTTGCCTCACTCATCACTCCCCCTGTAACTTATGATAATCCTAATGGTCTTAGTAAATCACAACCGAATGCAGATACAGGAGTCATCAGGCTATGCACCCTACATTTAATGACTGCAGTAGTCATTAGGTAGGGATGCGAATAGTGACCCACAAACAGACATTAAGAGTTATGATCATACTTAATGATACTGAACAAGTAATGATCGCCCCCCACCCTCTCAAGTCACCATCGGTAATAAACAGCTGAAGGCTATGCTCCCTTAAAGAAACTGTTCAGCTTTTTTTTTTTTTTTTTTTTTTTTTTTTTTTTTTCTTTCGCCCAACACAAGTACCAGATGGGTAGTCCTATGACATTGGTGCTTTCGTTGTTCACGTAAACACCAACGGCCATCTCCCCAAGTGGTCTCAATTTTTCCTCACTAAACGAGGCATGGCCCTACAATAAAGATGGTAGAAGCTGCATTAATACAATCGACTAACAACTTTAACACCAAAACAGGGAGCTACGATGTAGTTACATATCTACTCACCGAAATGACCTGACAGTTCAGCACTTGCTATGTATTATGCACATCTTGTAATGTTATCTAAATGACAGACAACCATAATTCCCATCTAGCATTTTTCCGTGTGAATATATACAGATAAAATGTCTACTTTTCTTGTATATAAATTTCCATACTACCAATTAATGCTCGCACTCAGATCCAGTCTCATGAGAGTAAATGTTGGCATCATAATCTTTGAGATAGTGTTAGTAGATGAAATAACACGCAATTCATGGTATCCACCCGTTATGTAATCTGAGGCAAAGTGTGTAAGCACCTGCAAACAGGATCAAGCCAACCAAGGCATTAATAGGAGGCTTTGGGGAAGCAGGCCTTGCCAGTATGCATTACTGAGAACTCGCATGCAATGCTTCTGATAGATGAAATGGAGGGTTTTCGTCCCCCACTCCCGCCAAGTGAATGCTACTATGACTTCTATTGGGAGGGGGTTCTTGGGACGCAGGTAGGAAGCAGGGGTTAAATGTTCTACCTGCATCCTGGCGACTACCAACCTAGTGCAAAGACTGGTAAATATCAATAGAACCCTATTGAGAAATTACACAAAATGACACTGGTGGCAGAGTGCGATAATTTTGCGATAATTTAGACGAAAGTTCCATTTCGACATTCCATTTACAAGTTGCCCTGACCCAGAAATTTTTAGAAGTGGAAGGAAAACATTCAAATGTTTTGCTAACCCTGGGGTCAAGGCTGCCCATCTGGATATAGATTAGAATTTAAAGGATATTTGGCTGCTTCATGATCCCATAGTTGATGCAATTAATTGCAAAGGAGACCAACCAGTGTACTTGTTACCATATAAACTATCTGCATAGTTATACTATTTCAGTGGGACTGTCCTTCCATTTTCAGGTTCACAAACCAGAAGCAACTTCGGATCTGCCCACAAGACGTGGGCAGAAACCTCTGTAGATGACATGGAGGTTTTCCCTGGCCTTGAAATTGCTGATGGACAAAGGACTACTGGTCTCGGGATCCCATTGTTAATTAATCCCCCAAACAATGACAATTCACCAGTTCAAAGTCCTTCTGAGCTACTCTCAATTCTAGGACAACGATAGCCTTCACGCCATCTACGACCGATTGAAGGAGCTTCATTAACTGGATCAGTTGTGATCCACCAGTGTAGGAGGTATTGTCCTGTCCACCTGGAAGTACGTTAAGGGATTCGAAGGTCAACTGTCAGGCATGTTGTGCGCGCCTTGGATGAAAAAGCTCATCACCAGGTTATGACCAAGATGATCACCCTATCAAAGAAGGCAGAAGCTTGAGCCCAGCTGATTATGTTCTCATACGATGCTTGTAAAGGTGTAAAATATACCGATAATGGTCTCACACTTCTCATACATCAGTGAATGACATTGTTACAAGTTGAAGGATATTTATTCGCAGTCTCTCGGAAAAAAGTACATGGCGGGATATCTTTCTAACAGGTCAATTTTCCGACAGAAAAGATCGCATAATCTATGAATTCTTAATACATTACATCCATTACACATTACATACTGATACTATTAGGAAATATGGTCTTCACTATTATGTAAAGTGTTTACTACTAAGAATAATACGCATTAACCTCATTTACTGTACCAAGTTGCAAGATTGATAGCGAGTCTATAACTTCCATAGCTATTTTTCAAGAACATGCATGATTTTACGGTTTTGTAAACTGGCTTATTTTGCTGTGACGCACCAATATAAATATTTTGGGAAAATGTGGTGCAGCAAAGATACAGCTCCTTAAATGCAGAGTTTTTATACAAAGGTAAATTATTAATTCTGGGCGAGCTTCTGGTCTGGTACTTTTTTATTTTGTAAAATACCAAGGATAAAACCATTAGAAATTCTATCACTTCCGAGATTGTGAAATAAGGAAGATGGAGGCAAGGAAAAAAAGTAAAGAAGGCAGTTACAGCAGTATAGTGGGAAGATTCCCAAAGATACGAACTACACTAATTGGCAACCATATACAAGAAAATTAAGTAAATGCGCAAAAGACGCAAGGGATAGAGATAGAAACCGAAAATTGCTGGCCAAATTACTCTTCACCTAAGCCTTTGGCAAGAATTTAAAGTGCAATTTCAGTAGAAAAAGGGGTTTCATTAGGTTGTGCGCAGATTTGTATCATTTAATATGAAGGTTTAATGCAATGTAAGTCTACAGAATCTGAGCCGATATAACCTTATGATGTATGCGGCAAAATAACTATTGTCATATTGTGACCCGGTTTACCACAGAGGTTCAGAGGAGCTAGAAACCACTTCCTGCTGCAGTACTCTTTACAAAGTATACTGCCAGGATGTCAAGTTGAAACGAGAATCATTAAAATTCTAATCGCATCATTTCACTACAGAGGCGGCAGAGAGAAGCCCCAGGAAATGAGGCACGGTTCTTCTTTGGGAGACAAATGAAACCAATATCAACAGGAATGTTATACGACTTATGAAAGAGGATTTGTCAATAAGACACGGCTGAAAATGCGTTTAGAAAGTCTACTACCTTCAAGGAAAAAAAAAAAAACTTAAAAAGGAAAAAAGAAAGAATAACCTGCACTTGAATTTTCAGCTGAATGGCAAAATTTTGGAGTGAAGGCTAGTTTAAAACTGCTAAGAAAGCTTAACGACGCAGAATTCCATGGATGTCAGTTATTTTACCAAAGCTGATGTTTGTATTAGTGTGCAAGAGACTGGTTTGGGTAAAGCAGCAACGCCAATAGAATTTTTTTTAAAATCCTAAAGTAATTGATGCAACTACTTGCAGTCCTAAATTGGAAAAAGTACATAAAGGAATACCAAGGGACCTTATGTCACCCTCATCCATCGTTTCAAATTCCAATATGGTGCATCCCACCCCACAATTTACCATGAGGCAGTTGCAGCAAGGGATACATAGGAGACAGAAGTAGTGTACTATAAAATTGAGAAAATGCCCATTATCGTAATATTTGGTGCCATATAGTGAGTAGTACTGTATCAGAGCAACACCTACGGCAACCTTCCCAAGTGGAAACAGGCCTCCAAGAGAGCTTGGTCCTACAGCAAGGGTTAATGGTAGAAAAGTTTATGCAGTCAAATAATGCACTGGGTGCTACGAACTCTCCAAGGTCATACCCCCCTTTTCATCAATGGAACTGAACATCTACGGTTTGGAACAAGCTTTATAACTCATGTATTAGATGACTTGAGAAAGCATTATAGTGAAGGATCTAGCATAATTGCATTTTTCTTATTCTCCCTTTTATAACTTTTTTTTGAACGCCTTCGCCTTCAAAGTAGGTTGACAAATTTGGTCAAAACACCCGAAATAAATGTATTTTTTTAAAATAATTAAGACCATTTTCTGACTATTTGGGTAATTCGTAAGCTTTCAATTCACCTCTAGGAGTTCAAACACTAACGAGTCAACCACATCTACAATTTCATATAAGCCAAGCCTATAGTGAAAGGATGTACATTGAAAGCCATCTTGAGGTTGTACCTCTTCCTCTGTGCAGCAGCCAAGCTGTACCCTTCATAGTGACAATTAGTTTTCCAGAACACTAACCAAGGAGAGACCAGTGTGCAACATCCTCTGTGATAAACTTCGTCAAGTCTCAAAAAGTAGGATGACAATATCTTGTGACACGTTATTGAACTAGTACCATTTTTCCTAGCATTTTTTTCATGACATTTGTGACATGCATTAATTCCACAGTTTCATCTGTATTGTCAAAAGAAAGAAAACATTCAATCACTTTTTCGATGGCATGAACCAAAACGCAAATAGCCTACCATTAGGAGCATTATGGCCTGGCCCTACTGCTGGATGAAGGGGCAGCGCCTGGCCCTTGGGCACAGTGATCCGGCCGTGGTTGTCGACTTCCTGGAGCCCTTCAGGAATTTCATCAGAGGCCACGTGAGCGTCGAAGTGGGCTGGCTTCACATCTTCGGCGGGAGGTTTAGCATCAACAGCGGCCAATACCTGAAAAGAAACAGGGTTGTCAGTATTTTTATTCCTGTACGGCCCTATAGGTTGTAAGCTTCTATTCAGATCAGTGGAAATATAGTGGAATTGCATGCGATTTTCACCGATTAGCAAGATGCATAATTTTCACTGGAAAGTTGTATTTTTATTTCATTACGTCTTGTAAGACTGAAAATCTTACTGCAAATGCAAGGATGTATAATTTTGACTCCTTCTCAAACCTAAAAAGGACTGGAGATTTGAAGTGGGTTGCATAGTATCATAGGGGCACACAATACCTCCGTCAACACTGATGAATTTTAGATATCAAAAGTGGTGGCTAATAGGCTTGTCCAATTTAATTGGTATTACTTAAGATTATCAAAGAAAAGTAATTTGCTCCATAATTTTGACGGTAATCTACGGCCACGGAACCAGATTTGAATTCTAGAAAAACTGAAAAAAACATTGATCATACAGGTGGCTGGGCACTCATGCCATGGTCTTGCGTAATTCAGATTCCTGATATGATTACTTTTCATACTATATTTATATTGCGAATGGCATATTTAGTGAAAGAGGCTGGGTGTGAAGCATCAAGTTTAGAGAGCATATCCAAGGAAAAAATTAACCATTCAGCTGCAGACATGTAGGTTTGCCCAAGTGATGGCGAGAACAACGAGAAGTGAATCTTGGCACTGGCCATCAGTTTTAATGTTGGCCATTTCACTAATGACCTAAGGGGAACAAGTTAAACGAGGTTAAAGAGAAGTCACATACCTCGCCTTTGAAATCCAAACTATTTTCCATCACAAGTGACTTTCCTCTTCCAAAAACCCTTATGGGTTAAAGTTTATGGATTTAGTTAACATTGGTTTTGTAACCTTACACCTGATAAAAACCCACTTTCCAAATTATATCCCATATTTTGTATTAATCAGGAAGTTACTTTGAACTTTTTAATAAAAGGTAGTTATCGGGGCGTTATTTTTCCCCCTTGGTATATTACCTGTATTCCTCTTGCTGCGTTCTGCAACCGACAGCCAAACCCCTGCGAAGTTCTACATTTTGGCAAGTTACTAAACAGTGGATTTTTTTATTTTCTATGGTATCGACGCACTAAGCTTGGGCAAATTGAAGACAAGAGTCGTAGTCGTCGGTACAAGAAATCTGTAGATACGAACAGTTATGCCACAAATAAAGGAAATGTCACGAAAAACACCGTTCGCAGCCAAAGTCTACTCTATCCTCTCGAGTTTCAGCTCTGTGCAAACAGATGAATGGTTGCCAGGGGGTGTTGGAAGGCAGCCCCCAAAACCACCCTACCCTCCCCCCCCGGTAGTTTTGATTGCTGAAGTTTGTGACCTGTAACTGACAGAATGACAAAATAAGGTTTCCCATGGCATTTTCTTTGTTAACTGATAAGAGATATGGGGCAGCGAGTGAAACTTGGTACTTGTTACCAAGAGTGCTGAACCTCCAGAGACAGGGTATCATGCGAACCTAAAATCCAAACGGAAGCTTTCCTACTTCCTATTTATTACCTAGATAGAGGGCAGGCCCAACTGAACCCCCCTTTATTAGGACTTCATGCAAACTTGTAGAAAGTATGAACGGTATGGCTGTGTGTGGGTGTTGTGGACTTCGTCTCTAAGCGGTGATATGCAGCGGATATTTTCATTT
>NC_051401.1:44166632-44179132 GCF_015228065.2 Penaeus monodon | reverse complement strand
TATACTCTTTGAGGTAAGAGTGCGAGTTTGGCAAGCAGAGAAGGTCATTGTTGCAGGAATGAAATAGGCAATTGAATGTTTCAGTTGAGTGATTTTAAGTATTTCATTACTGCTAGACATTTTGTACATATAGATAAAGGAATAGAAAGAGTACAGGCTATTATAGGCTAAAAAACATTTCTTTTCACTTTCTTTTACAGGGAACATTTCTTGAAAAAGACAACAGACAGAGAAGAAGATGAAAGCAAGAAAAAGAGGAGGAAGAAGGCAGCCGAGACCAAGATCAAGGAGGAGGATAGTGATGATGATGAAGGTGGCTGGGAAACTGTCAAGAAGGGATCCTCTATGCCAATGGTAGGTTCATGTGGCCAAGATTCTGATGTTGGCTTAACTTTGTGTTTAGACTGAATTGGTTTACCAGTCTGTGTAGTTACGACATTAAACTTGACCAAATAAGATATTTAATTACAGTAATTTCTCATCACATGTTATGATGCTGTGGCCAAGCAAAATATGTTGACCAAGAAAATTTGATTCTCCATTTATCTAGTAGAGCAACAAAGTTAAGAATGTTTAAAATACTGCCCTCATTTAATTTTATTTTAAATCTTTGATCACCAGGAAAAACCCAAGATGTTTGGCAAGGATGATGAGATCAACGTGCAGTCTGTACACAAGAAGCTGAACGAGATCATGGCTGCCCGTGGCAAGAAGGGCACAGACAGGAAGGAACAAATTGAACTTTTGCACGAACTGATGAATGTCTCCGATGAGAATAACCTTGGACCAGCCATCCGCATCAAGATCCAGTTTAACATCATCATGTCCATCTATGACTACAACCCCTCAGTGTCTGACCCAATGAAAGTGGAGCTGTGGGACAAGGTATGCTCAGAGGATTGCACTCTGCATATAGCATCTCATTCCCTGTCACTAAATGATTGATAAGTGTAGGGCATGATATTTTGAGTGGATAAGGATATAGAAGGATTTTTTTTTCTTTGCACTGCATAACAAGAAGAAAGTTGACCTCTTGAATATGAGCTAATGAAATGATAAACTTAGAATTGATAAAGACTAAAGAAGGATGACTAAACCAATAATTGTAAGGGAGAAAAATGTAAATAATAAATTAACTTGGCTTCTAGTACAGCCAGGATTAAGTAATGAGAGACTATTACAATAACAACACTATAAAGGTGATACCCTACTCAGTTGTTACATGTCTTGTTGTCCCTCCAGGTCCTCATTAAAATCAATGAGTTGTTGGACATGATGATTGCTCACCCAGACCTGGTCATTGGAGAACATATCACAGAGGAGAGTGAGAGTCTGGAGACTGCTCCCCTGCTTGTGCGTGGCTGCGCCCTCACTATTGTTGAACGAATGGATGAGGAATTTATCAAGTTGCTTAAGGTAAGGTTTTTCAGCTAGATTATAAGTAGAATAAATCTGTTATTTGGCTTATATTGCAAATGAAAAACAAGAACGTATTTTTCACATATGTTAGTATTAAATTAGGATGGAAGGAATGTGATAAGGATTTAGATATTATGTCTTTTAACTTGAAACTTCCCCCAAAAAAGATAAAACTTCTTATGACTAACCAGCAAGTGTATTCTTTTTCAAGGCCTGTGATGCTCACAGCAATGAGTACATTGTTCGTCTCCGTGATGAGATCCGTGTTTGTGCTATCATTGACAAACTTTTGAAGTACGAGGAAGAGAATGGAATGCCCTCTGACATTTGCCGCATCTATTTGAGGAAAATTGAGCATCTTTACTATAAATATGAGCCTCGTGCTGCCAAACAGGCTGTGGTAAGAAGTTCAATAGTTCTGTACATATATACTTTTATTTACTGGTTTATAATAATTTTTTGAGGAGGTTTGAACTTGATAATAACTATTATTTTTCCTAGTTTTGTAATATTGATATAATTAGTATGGTTTATAGCTTCATACATGGTATTCACTCAGTAAATCAAATGAAAGTGATATCAGTGATAAATGAATTTTTTGTATATGAATTACAATTATCAATGTCCTGCTTCAGGGAGAGATCCCCAAGACTGATGACACCAGTGTGGAAGAGATGGATAGGCTCTGCAAGTATATCTATGTGCGTGACAACACAGATCGTCTGCGTACACGTGCCGTGCTCTGCCACATCTACCACATGTCTCTGCATGACAAGTGGTATGAAGCACGTGATCTGATGCTGATGGCTCATCTACAGGTACGCTGGAATTTTTGGTTTCATCAAACTTTTATTTTTTGATAATTCATTGCTAACTTGTGTTGATTCTAAACCTTTCATGTAATGATTGTGCTTATCGTTGGAACTTAATATTATGGTTGATGAGGGTAAGGGATAGCTGTTCATATTGGGCTTTTCTTTTATTATTTTGGGTAAGGCAACTTGAAATTTATTTCATTTCATGATTATGAGAAGAATTAAATAAACTACTCTTGGAAGGAAGTAATTCTAGTATGCAGCTCTTTTTTGGTACATTCTTGTAAGTTTTTGTGGTAGGACAGTATATTGTAATATACGAATATCTTGCAGGAAACCATTCACCACTCGGATCTGCCAACCCAAATTCTGTACAATCGTACCATGGTTCAGCTTGGTCTGTGTGCCTTCCGTCATGGCAACATCCGTGAAGCTCACAATGCCCTCTTGGACATCCAATCTGGTGGTCGTGCTAAGGAACTTCTTGCACAGGGCCTTCTTCCCCAGGTAAGGAGTGTTTTAGATTACTTTCCTTATTTGTGATATGTTTGAAGTAGAGGTGTAGATGTGGGTATACTGGCAATTTAAAATGTTTGAGGTTGTAAATGTGGAGAGATACTATTAAAAGTTTGTTTCCTTATAGCGACAACATGAGAGAACCACCGAGCAGGAGAAGCAGGAAAAGCAGAGGCAAATTCCTTTCCATCAACACATTAATCTGGAGGTAAGGTTACATTGCTGATATTTTCTTTACTTTTATTGATTAAACTTCTGTTGGGAAAAGTGTTGATTAATAAGTAAACTTCAAATAAATACTTTTCATTGGATTTTTCTAGAATTTTCCACATTTTTTCTTAGATGCTGGAATGCGTTTACTTGGTCTCAGCCATGCTTATTGAGATCCCCTACATGGCTGCCCACGAATTTGATGCTCGTAGGCGTATGATCTCCAAGTCATTCCACCATCAGCTGAAGAATTCAGAGCGTCAGTCTCTGGTAGGCCCTCCAGAGAGTATGAGGGAACACGTGGTGGCCGCCTCCAAGGCCATGCGCAATGGCAACTGGAAGCAGTGCAGGTGGGCAAGCTGAATAGTGTTCTCTAGCTGCAAATCTGGCTTGGTAGGAAGTATAGGATATATATAGTGTATCAGTATGTTGTATTCTTTTTTATAAATAGCTGCTAACAAATGGTTTCTTCAGGAATCTCTTGCTGAATGACAAGATGAACTCCAAGGTGTGGGACTTGTTCCACGAACCTGACCGTGTGCGCACCATGCTGGGAGGCAAAATCCAAGAGGAGAGCCTGCGCACATATCTTTTCACCTACTCTCATGTTTATGACTCCATCTCCCTTATCAAGCTGTCAGAGATGTTTGAGCTGCTCCATGGGACAGTGCATGCCATTATTAGCAAGATGATCATCAATGAGGAAATTATGGTGAGAAATGACTACTCATGTGCCCATCATTTATCTGTCATTTGTTATGCAGTAGTGGATGGATAATGTTCAGGAAAGGCTACAAGATCACTGACTTCGTGTTCATTTCAGGCATCCCTTGATGAGCCAACTTCCTGCCTTGTGATGCATCGCACAGAGCCTTCATCTCTGCAGTCGCTTTCACTGCAACTGGCAGATAAGCTCTATAACTTGGTGGAGAACAATGAGCGTATCTTGGACCAGAAGCCCTTTTTCGCCCGCGGAATGCAGGTAATGTTGAAAGAAAGCATTTACATGTGGTGACAAATAGAATATTTATCTTTTTCTGATTTGTTCTTTGTGCTATCCTCTCTTTTTTCTGGGAAATTAATCCTTTGGTTGAAAAACATAGTGCCTCTATGATTAATATTTTGTTCAAAGGGCGGTGGGTACCGTGACCGTCGTGAGAAGGGCAGCTGGGGAGAACGAAGAGACCGCCGAGACCAACGACGAGACAGAGATTAAAGAGGATTCACACCCAAGGTAGGCAGTTTAATAGAGATTTATTTTATGGTCTGAAGAGCATTGTCATTAAACCAAGTTTGTTCATGTTTATGAGAAATATGAAAACTTTCAGGTCAGATTGTTTTCCATTTTTATTGAAGAAATACATGTGTAATATAATACAATTCATAAATCCATTTTAAGTATTACCATGTATACATTCTTTTAATGAGACTTCTCTCTGGAACAGATGGCAGCCAGTAAGCCTTGTTTTGTTTGACGTTCTGGTCAGCATTCATGTGGCTGTTGAAATGCTGTCAATGATTATCCCGACCTCCTCCCCCTCTGCAAGGAAAGGTCTGCTGGGGCCTGCCTGTTTACTACAGAGCAAGGCCTCTTTAGTGTTTTGCCATTAGTATACTGCATATTTTTTATACAGTCCGTTTTGGCTATGCTTTGTAGTGGAATGGACGGGCCCCAGAAACCACTTATGAAGAGTTGAATGTATATGAAGAATATGATATATGGAATATTTTAATTGTTCTTGGTTATTAATCATCATCACTGAGAGGATCTGTAGAGGAATCGGTTAATAAATTGGTACCATCTTATCTTTTGTTTTATTAGATCCATATAATGATAATTTTGCATCCAGATGTGCTTCATATCAAACAGGATCTTTTTGCCTTTTTTATTTTATTTTATTTTTTTTTTTTATCAGGTTTGTTATTTGTGTGCATTTGAATTTAATACTTGTAATATAAGGCTTGAAACTACTTGAGAAAGTCATAAAGATAACTAGATAATTAATCACATACAGAAGTAATATTTAAATGCAGTGTTAGGTAACCCATAGACAAGAAACCCATGACAACATTGCATAAAGTTACTTGTCACTGGTGCTGCACTGTCGCATCAGCTGCCTTAGTATTTATGAACAGGAAAGCTTTTGACAGGCAACACCTTGCAGGAGGAAGATGCTATACACTACCATAAGAATAATTTAGTTTGTAAATCCCATTTGACTGGCACTGCAAGCTATGAAATAACCCTGTGAAGCAGAAAACCAGGAATAGATAGAGGCCAAATTCAGGTAAGTTTGACTGCATAATGACTGATTTATTTTGTTTAGTCTCTGTTGTATTATGGATTTCTGGAATAAGTTTTCTCATATTGTTATTTACAGGTTGTTTTTTGGTGGAGTAGTCCCCCTTTTCTTCATTCAAAAAATATTTGAGGAGGATCTAGGGTAGCACTGTTGTTGATGAGTCGGTAAGTATAACCTCTACCAATAATAAAATCTTAACACATTATTCTTAAAATTTGTACTTGGATACCTTCATATAGTTTATATTAAATTCTGATGTAACCAAGTTGATGTTAATTCTTTAGTCAAAGTTCACATATGATGCTTCATTACTTTCGTTCTCCTGACAAAACTTGATGTCATCTTTTAACTGACTTAAAATAAGTAGCACTGCTATTAGAAGTTTTCATGAATTGTTGCTATATCATTTCCATATATGTTTGACAGGGTGTAAGCTGTGAGGTCCAGATACTGCAAGATTTCATCTTTGTTGTAAGTATAATTCTGAGGCTTTTAAAATTTGCCATGCATGTTTTTGATGGAACTGTAATGAACTATTCTTCAAATTGATTAAAGAAGTGTACAGTAGCCCTATGTATCTATGTAAAAGGAAAAGATCATGCACAATACTTACTAAATACAGTAAAATCATATTTTGACTGAAAAGAAAGCTGCATGGTTTATTGCACTTTTACTCATGTTGTTTGTTGTACCCAAGTGTAAAGACTTCTGGATTGTTTTGATGGTTTGCATATCTTTGAGTATATTTTTCAAAGTGCTGTAAATAGCATGAGGTTCAGGAGCCTTGCATCTACTTGCAAAGCTAATCTTCCAACTATAATAAAACTCCAGGGAATGGGGATGCACGGTTAACAAAAACCGAAATCACTGATCTGGCACTGTGAGCTCGCAAAGAGCCACTTCAATGTAGTGAACCCATAGTTTGTCCAACTCTTAATTTTGGTGCCTAGGTGCAGTAGGTTAAACAGACCACATGCAATTATCTGCTGAGGTAGTTGGCTAAATGGCCATTACATCCTGCTCAATATGATGGATCATTACTTTCGTTCTCCTGACAACTTTTGATGTCAATCATAAACTGACTTTAGAATGTACTAATACTAAGAAAAAATTCTTTTATATCATTTTAATATACCTTTTTTCTATTTCTGACAGGATTTTTGTTACAAGACTCTGCAGTTAATCAGCAATATTAGGTAAGCTTGTTCAGATTTACCAATTACTGAAATCTCTTGAAACTTTTGACTTGTAACCTTAAATTGCTCTTCTGTATTTTTTTAATGATGGTTCATTACTTTCGTTCTCCTGAAGGCATTTGATGTCATTTTATTAACTGATGAAAATAATTGTAATGTATAAATGAGTGTTGTGTTACATTCCTTTTTTTTTTTTTTTTTTTTTTTTTTTTTGCAGATGTGACACGGATCCGCATTTTGCAGATCCATGGACTTCCAGCAAAAGTTTATTAAAAAAAAAGGTAAGATATTTCCTATTATTTCACATGTCTGAATCTTTGCAGAGATTTATTGCTCTGTGATCATTCTGTACAAGAAGTAGTATCTTAATTTTTCGTATGATGTTTCATGACTTTCGTTCTCCTGACAGAATTTGATGTCAATCTCTTAACTGATTTTAGATACATTATACTTTAATTAAGGTTTTATTTGAAGTGATGCTATATGTCATTTCCATATATTTGACAGGTGTTGAAATCCAAATTCTGCAATGCAAGATCTACATCCTGCATGTGTTGCTAGAGTCCACGGGTAAGATGTTTCTTTTTATATTTCCGTTTTTTAAAGCTTTCCCAAATTATATTATTACATATGATGTATCTTTACTAACGTTCTCCTGTTTTGTTTTGTTTTTGTGTGTCTCTCTCTTCTATATACTTGAATAAAAGTAGAGCTTGATTAACTCTCTGCCTTGTGATTTGTAGGATACTTTACAAAAGTTTATATTTGATGTTAGTTCGGAAAAAGTTTTTGTAATCTCTTCCCCAAAGTTTTCATATGATGTTTCTTATTACTTTCGTTCTCCTGACAGAATTTGATGTCAATCTCTAACTGATTTTGAATAAGTAAGGCTTCAATCATTGTTTATCATGAATGTTAGCTGTATGTCAATTCCATATATTTTTGACAGGATGCAAGTATTGAGATCCAGATCCTGCAAGGCCTATTCTTTTTGGTATGTTGAAGTCTGAGGCTTTTAAGTTTTATCTTGGATATTCTTGATATAATATGATTTTTCATTACTTTCGTTCTCTTGACTGATGTTGATGTCAAATATAAACTGTTTTCAAGATATGTTTGTGCTTTAACCTATCACAGCCGCGTCACATGTACCACATCATAACAATTCTCTTGGTCTGCGGGGTAAGCCTGTACACATGGCAACGCGCCAGAGCGCATGGAGTGGGACATTCGGCTTGATGTAGTGGACTCCTGCACCCAGTGTCTGGACATTGCCAGAAATCACCAGAGATTTATTACGCTCAGGGATTTCTGTTACCTGACAGTGAGGGGTTAAGTGTTTATATGGTTTCAATATATACTTTATATTTTGACAGGAAATGGGGCATTGGTTACAAGACTCCCCCTACTATCATTCAGCAGTATGAGGTAAGTTTATTGCAGTTTTCTTATTGCTGAAATTGTTTGACACTTTGGGCATAAAAATTTGTTTCTCTTAAATATTTTTAAAATGATGTTTCAATACTTTCGTTCTCCTGACAGCATTTTGATGTTATTTGTTAACTGATTTAATTATTTGATTATATATATATAATATGCTTTCTGCTCCCACATTCATTCATCTTTTTTCTTTTCTTTAAATAGAGCAACATGGATCTGCATTTTGCAAGCCATACTGAAGAATTAATTGAAGAATAAGGTAAAGATTTTTCTAGTAACTTTCAGTAGTTTCTTATCAGTTCATTCTTTCACATGATGTATATTTACTTTCGTTCTCCTGACAGTATTTTGATGTCATAGATTTACTGATAAAAAAAAAAAAATGTTACTCATTTGGTTCTGACTTTGATGAGATTTTAGTCTAATCCATTTCCAATACCTTATAACAGGTGTTCCAGTAAATATCTGCACCATGAGGCTGACTCTTCAAGTGATACTGCTGAAGTATGTATTTTCATATGAACATTTACATAGCTTCCCAGTAAACAGTCATGTCTTTGTTATTTACTGAAAAAAATTGTCTTAGAACTATACCTTCCCAAGTTTCTTTCATGGATGGTGCTTTTTACTTTCGTTCTCCTGATAACATAATTTTAAGTTGATTATTAACTGATGAAATGTTTAGAAATATATTTGGTTTATTGCTCTGCTTTACTATTTAAAAAAAATGTTTTTGATTAACAGGTTGAAATGGTAGGAATGGGATCCATTTGATGAAATGGCTGCTCTTCCTGGGATGAATGACTAAGGTAAAATGTTAATTTGTATTTCTGGATACAGATTGTGACATGAGATTTGGCAGGCAGCAATAATACTGTTTTATGTGATGTTTCTTATTACTTTCGTTCTCCTGAGAGTGCTTGATGTCAAAGTGACCACTGATATGCTAGAATCAAAGTGCACATGAAGTTAAAGTAAGTTTTGGTTTCATAATTTATATTCTCTTCCACAGATGTTGCAGGGACTTAAAGGTTATCCATGTAGCCATTGCAACAGCTGCTTTGGTCATTCAAGTAGAGGTATTTTCAAACTTTAAAAACTTTTACACACACACATGCTTACACTTAAGGGATTCTTAACACTAGCACATTTTCCAGAAGTTTTCACTTATCTCAACCAACCCAAATTGCTGTGGTCTGCCGTTGTACTACTATTATTTAGGTGCTTGGGGTGTAGTCGAAACTTTTGGATATTAAGGCCAGCATTCTGTCATATAATCAATATACTAAGGCAGTAACTGCTATGTGCTCATATCACTGTTTTATCGGTAATGTTAGGAGTTTTGTAATATGTACGAATTAGTATTATCAATGATGACAGGATAAAAATCTGCAGTAATCAAATTATGAGGGTGGAAGGAGACCCAAATACACTTTAACTATCTTTCACTTCTGTGGAATAAATGCTTCCTAGCCATTCCTAAAATTGTTTTGGTAAAGAAATGAAAAAAAGCAGTCCTTCACATACCTCTACTACTTTTATTCACCTCTTGCTGATTAATTCATTACTCTGTTTAAGTAAATTATTAATATCCTTGGAGAAGTGTGTCATTCTGAAAGGGGCATATCATTATTATAATTTTCAGTCTGGGAAAAGCGTATGGGGCATGGAGATAGTGTACTATCAACATGAGGATTGAGGTCAGATATCAAAGGATTGGGGGGATGTGCTAGTGTGATTGGCACTTTACAGTCAGACACTTTGTAGTATATAAAAAGACAATGATGTACTTAACAAGTTGATAATTTCTTTTCTATTCAGATGAGTTACACATACTTTTATATTTATGGACATGTTACATATATTCTGGCATTTACATATTTTGCATTCAGCCAGTCATTACCAACAAGTTAAGTGCATCACTGCCCTCTTAAATAGTAACTAATAAATTCTACTGAAACCAGTTTTCCCGTTTGTTAATGATGTGAAGTACTTTCGTTCTCCTGATAGTTGATGATATCAACATAATTTGCTGATACAACATAAAATGACATAAAATAGGTATGTAGATATTTTATATCTATTGAGATATCCATCTCTGACAGGTGTTTGGAATATGGGTTTTAATTTTGATCATGGAGGAAGCTGACCAAGCCTGTGGAAAAGACCAGTGATTTTTCATCATGGTGTGAAGGTAAATTTTGCTTGTTTTGTTATTCAGCAACGTTAACAAACTCTTCTTTATTAATAGTGTTATATTCTCATCCACATGATGTTTTAATACTTTCGTTCTCCTGACAGCCATTGATGTCATATCGAAAAACTGATTAGCTCCTTATTACAGTGAAATCATGTTTTTGTTGTAGCTTACTAATGTTAGTTTTAAATTATTACAGATACTGATGCTGATGTAAATGAGTTGCAGTACTATTTGTCGTGTATGTATCCCTGATCATAGTGAAGGTTGCAGTGTTCCTGATCCCTCAATACCTCCTTGACAAACAAGTGGATCTGCAATTTTGCCATTCCTTTATAGATGTGTTGATATTTTCTACTCTGATGCTGTAAATAAACTGTATTGCCTTACTGAACTGGTTTCTATAAATCCTCTGTATTTCCATGTATTGTATCCCGCCTCCCTCAAAATAAAGAAAGAAAGAAAAAAAATATATACATACACGCGGTGGCTGAATGGTTAGAGTGTCGGACTCAAGACTGTCACGACGGCAGTCTGAGTTCGAGGGTTCGAGTCACCGGCCGGCGCGTTGTTTCCCTTGGGCAAGGAACTTCACCTCGATTACTTGCCTAGCCACTGGGTGGCCAAGCCAGCCCAAGTCAGTGCTGGTCCCAAGCCCAGATAAAATAGAGAGAATGATTGCCTAAAAGGTAACACCGGCACTCTCCGTGAAAAGGAACTGGGGACCCTACCACGTACTCACTCCAAGAGCATCACAACATGAAAACTACAATTAAGTATCATGCTGTGACCACGGCGGCTCAGACATGAACCTACCGTTAAAAGAAGAAGAATATACATATATACATATACATATATGTATATATGTATATACATATATGTATATTCTTCTTCTTTTAACGGTAGGTTCATGTCTGAGCCGCCGTGGTCACAGCATGATACTTAATTGTAGTTTTCATGTTGTGATGCTCTTGGAGTGAGTACGTGGTAGGGTCCCCAGTTCCTTTTCACGGAGAGTGCCGGTGTTACCTTTTAGGCAATCATTCTCTCTATTTTATCTGGGCTTGGGACCAGCACTGACTTGGGCTGGCTTGGCCACCCAGTGGCTAGGCAAGTAATCGAGGTGAAGTTCCTTGCCCAAGGGAAACAACGCGCCGGCCGGTGACTCGAACCCTCGAACTCAGACTGCCGTCGTGACAGTCTTGAGTCCGACACTCTAACCATTCAGCCACCGCGTGTATGTATATATTTTTTTTCTTTCTTTCTTTATTTTGAGGGAGGCGGGATACAATACATGGAAATACAGAGGATTTATAGAAACCAGTTCAGTAAGGCAATACAGTTTATTTACAGCATCAGAGTAGAAAATATCAACACATCTATAAAGGAATGGCAAAATTGCAGATCCACTTGTTTGTCAAGGAGGTATTGAGGGATCAGGAACACTGCAACCTTCACTATGATCAGGGATACATACAAGACAAATAGTACTGCAACTCATTTACATCAGCATCAGTATCTGTAATAATTTAAAAACTAACATTAGTAAGCTACATCAAAAACATGATTTCAGTGTAATAAGGAGCTAATCAGTTGTTCGATATGACATCAATGGCTGTCAGGAGAACGAAAGTATTAAAACATCATGTGGATGAGAATATAACACTATTAATAAAGAAGAGTTTGTTAACGTTACTGAATAACAAAACAAGCAAAATTTACCTTCACACCATGATGAAAAATCACTGGTCTTTGCCACAGGCTTGATCAGCTTCCTCCACGATCAAAATTAAAACCCATATTCCAAACACCTGTCAGAGATGGATATCTCAATAGATATAAAATATCTACATACCTATTTTATGTCATTTTATGTTGTATCAGCAAATTATGTTGATATCATCAACTATCAGGAGAACGAAAGTACTTCACATAATTAACAAATGGGAAAACTGGTTTAAGTAGAATTTATTAGTTACTATTTAAGAGGGCAGTGATGCACTTAACTTGTTGGTAATGACTGGCTGAATGCAAAATATGTAAATGCCAGAATATATGTAACATGTCCATAAATATAAAAGTATGTGTAACTCATCTGAATAGAAAAGAAATTATCAACTTGTTAAGTACATCATTGTCTTTTTATATACTACAAAGTGTCTGACTGTAAAGTGCCAATCACACTAGCACATCCCCCCAATCCTTTGATATCTGACCTCATCCTCATGTGATAGTACACTATCTCCATGCCCATACGCTTTTCCCAGACTGAAAATTATAATAATGATATGCCCCTTTCAGAATGACACATTCTCAAGGATTTTAATAATTTACTTAAACAGAGTAATGAATTAATCAGCAAGAGGTGAATAAAAGTAGTAGAGGTATGTGAAGGACTGCTTTT
>NC_051401.1:44154685-44162185 GCF_015228065.2 Penaeus monodon | reverse complement strand
TCTTGCACGTATGCAGTAAGAAAAAAAAAATCCATGGAAAGCTAAATACAGATCACGTGATCAAAGTTCTCTCCAGTCTAGGAACAACCTTTTTCGCGGTGCATCTTGTTGGGGCCGACTTCAAAACTGAAAGAGCTATGCAAACTGGGAAAGGCACATGAACTGAGACACAATGTGTGCAAGAGGAAAAGTTTCCAAATGTTTCCAGTGACTCTACCAAAAACAAATATAATCTCCGTGTCCATGGTTTGTTTCTCTAGAATGATCTAGAAATATATTGAACGCATTGCCGTTGTAAAATTTAAACGCGGCTGGGTGATAAACTAAACACAGTAGATATGAGGTGGGCCTCTTTATAACAAATTTCAAGTTTGTTTTAAGGTTTGGACGGGCGGAGTTTAACGATAACATAAATTAGCACATAAGTGTCTTCACGGGCGATTGCATGCATTCACTAATAGTTTTGATCTGAAATTTTAATGAATTTATTATACACTTAAATGGCGGAAAACGGTATTATTTTTCATTATTTATTAAACATTTTCTGTCAACATCTAAGGTCATTAGCCGGCGTATATACATAAGCCCCCAGGTAAGAAAAGTTTTTTTTGTTCAATAATGCGATGTTTATGGATTTCCGGAACGGTCAATGGTCAAAACAAATATATGTACCGGATACCAAGGGTCACACAGTACTATGGCAAAGTATTGTGGCGAAAAGGGTAAACACGAGCTAACGATTTGGATACGTGGAGAGGAGGGGATGAAGAAGAGAAGGAAAAGGAAAGAGGGAGAAGAAAAGACCCTGCAAAATTAGTCGAGACGAGGGTCGAGGTCCAAGGCAGGGGTGATCCCTACATTGGGCCTCAGTCTCCGCCTCCTTAGCCCCCTCCCCCCCCCCCCCCACACACACGGCAATTGCAGCGAACTCCAGATACAATTATAGACTGATATAGTCTAAAACCCTATAAAAGAAAAGAGACAATTATATCCCGCAAATAACTGTACAAGTGGTGTCACTGCTACCACCCATTTAATTAACGTACGGGAACGTGTGTTATTTGTGAGAAAAGGGATAGTGTAGAAGACGATGTGATGCGAGTGTAATATATTGTATGAATGCGAGTGAAGCGTGTGTGTATGGTATACGTGTTTGGTGCGAGCATATGAAGGCTGGTATGCGTGAGCTTAGCCGAGGAGAGGCGTGTGGAATAACTTTAATAAGGCTCATCAGGAGACTATGATTATGCACTTCACTTCACTTGTTCTGTTAATTTATCCTTTTTCCTTTTACAGTTTTATTGCAAGGGAAATGGCGACATAAGGGATATGAAATATTTACTAAAACAGTAAAATGGTAAAACAAACGTAAAAAAAAAAATAAAGGTAATAAAACATATTCAGAACTCTTCACTAAGATAATAAACAAACAAAGGCACCGAATCACTTGGCCACTTTCCGAAGAAATAACTTGACAAATATCTCTCACTTCCAATCTTCACAACCATTTAGCTTTAAGAAAGGAAGGGCCCATTCCAGGGATTCCTGAAGGATCCCAACAGGCACAAGACCAATTCCCGAATCCTCCCGCCTGCTTCGTGTACCTCCCCACCTTAGTTGTTACGCGAGAGAACTTAAGATATATGGTTCTTTCTTGTAGCATTAATGAGGATAAAACTAACGTTAAAATCAAGTAAAAAAATATGAAAATAAGATACTCGTGTAATAAAACTGGTAAAATAATTATTAACTTAAAATAAATAAAGAAAGAAACTTCATTAAAGAACCATTGTGAAACTTATGATCGCACGTAAGATTCAGTAGAAGTCAGCAAATAAAAGTTGAGATGAAACAAGAAAGTTATTATAAAGTTATTATAAATTCAAAAATTTTAAGTTTTCGGTATTTAAGGATGGACTATAAAATAATAAATACTTTTAAAATGTAAAAATCGAAGGAATTTCATTCCATCTCGTAGTTGCTTGTTTGAGGAGAGAGAGAGAGGAACCATAAATATTAATAAAATATACCTTTAATAAACAACTAAAATAATATGATACAGCAGCGACTCGTGGCAACACCGTTCTCGGGCATCCTCCTCACTCGCGGGATAAAACGCTCGTGCCCTGGGCTTCGGCGAGGTAAAGACGACCGAAGTCCACGTTGCGATATGGAGGAAGATGTAAGGGAACTCCCGGCAATGTAAAGCAGTCTCTCCCATAGTCTTCGACGAATGTACAAGGCAAAATGTCGCCACGCCGCGGCTCCGACAGGAGTGTGTTGCCACCTCGAGTTCATCCGTTTCCACTGGGGGTAATATTCGTATGCCTGTGGGAGAGGTGGGGGTGAGAGGAAATATTTAACATTGTTTTATACCTCCTGAAGTGAGACGGCGTGATATTGCGAAGTCGAGCAAGGGATGGGGGAGGCGGTAGTTGTGAATATACAGAGATACTCTATGTATCTTTGTGCGACGGAAATAATTATTGTGATATATTGTACGACATCCCTAAACAGTAACAAACAAAGAAAAAAATTAGCGGATGATCTTACTTGCAATGTTTATTGCACCAAAACCTACCAGTTATGGCTCATATATGAAGCTTCACGGGGAAGGACAAAATCTTTCACGTATGGGGATCATCTCTTGATATTGCTGTTTTTTTTAAGTCTCTCTGGTGCCTCGAATTATTAGTACCCTATTATTCCTAGCACACACGGGGACACTGTAAGTTTACAGGTGCTACAGGCCGAGGCTGTGTGCCGTCTAACATCTGCCCACTTTGATCGTCTATATATCTATAAAGCTAACAATGTGAGTCACTCAAACTGTTTTAAAGTCCCCTAACAAAGTCGTAGCTACCAGACCTCTTAATTTGCAATGAACGATACTTTACCATTCATACTGTATGCATTTCTTGATTAAAGACATCCTCTTTTGACATCCAGTCCATGTATACACATGTACAGCTATAAATCGATGCATATGTACGCAAACGTAAGCATGTATAATTCACACACACACACAACAGATATAAGCACAAGCATGTAGTCTGAAATTAGCTATTACATTTTACCGTATTTCGGATCTCTTCGCTACGGCGAAACGGTTGTTAGAAAGGTGTATGAAACAAACCGATCGTCATATTTTAATGCAAAAAGCGGTATTAGAAACGTAAAATCTATATTGTTTTAGTATCAGTAATGGCCGATAAATTATAGAAAATTGAAGTTTGACGATTGACTGGAATACGCTTTCCTCCCATATTTTTTGTCCGATCGCAGAAACAGCACCAAAATACGCTGTGAACTGCGACTCGGGATTTGAATTTCCAAAATAATACTTATCTGTTTATTGAACATTTTCTACCGCGTCAACGTCTAAGGTCATTAGCGGCATATTCAAAATATAGTGATAGCGCGAGGCTTGGGGGCAAAGTCCCCAGGTAAGGAAGATATATGCTATATATGTTAAGTGCTATATGACTTTAAAGGTCACATGACGCTATGGTAAAGTAGAGTAGCGTAAAGGCTTAGGAATGAATTACTGATTAGAGTAACGTTACAGGTTGAACAGTACTAGAGGGTAGAATGGTAGTGAAAAGGGTAGAGAGGGAGAGCTGATGGGGGTATAGTATAAGGTAGTTAAAAGGGGAAGGAGTTAAGGGTTAAGTGGACAGAACAAGGGGATGAAAAAGGAGAAAAGGTAATGAAGAGAAGAAAAGATATTTGCATAATTAGTTGAGGCGAGGGCTGAGGACCAAGGCAGGGGTGACCCCTCTACATTGAGCCTCAGTCCCCGTCTTCTGAACACCCCTATGACAACAACGAGCAAGGGATTGGAGGGGTCCGAAATAGGTATTTATGTGACCACTCTCTTTTTAAGTGACCCTGGTGATTGCTTTGAAATACGAGGTTTTCAGAGTATTTATGACCAGTAGTCAAATATAGATAACTCATTATTTTTTTCATTAATTAGACATTTATCATATAATCAACAAAAAATATTCATTAAACACTTTGTCAATTTTGTTACTTTTATTAAATGAATGCATGCACGGTACAAGGTTTGTCTTGCTGCGCTGTCGCCTGATTACTATCTACGAGGGTGCTTCAAAAAGCTCGTGGGAAAAGTCCATAACTAAAAATCATATGGAAGGATTTTGATTTCAATACACCTGAACATTCTTGTACCGACGTGTTGTAACGTGTTAAAGCATGAATCCTTGAATGCAGGTAATAACGCATCGCCGGCAGTTTTAAGTCAGGCATTCAAGCAATATGGAATCCACCAATATCGAGGTTAGGACAAACATTAAATTCATGGTGAAACTCGGTTGTGAAAATGGGCAAGTCATTGATGCTCTGGAAACAAGTTTAGGGAAAGAAATTAACTACCTACAAATGGATAAGTGGCAGAAACGAAATTGAAGATGAGTTCTACAGTGGCAGGCCATCAACGTCAGTTTGTGAGGAAAACATTGATGTTGTTCGCGACATGATTCAAGAAGAAAAACGAATAACAACTGAATCAGTAGCAGACACACTCAACATCTCTCTGGGTTCTGCACACAATTCTAGTGGAGAGTTTGGGGCTAAGCAAGCTTTGCGCTCGATGGGTACCTAGGCTGTTGCGCCCAGATGGAATTTTGAACAAGTGGGATGAGGACTGCAGAGAATTGTGACAGGGGACGAAACATGGCTCTACCAGTATGATCCCGAGGACGAAATTCAATCAAAACAGGTGGAAGTTGACCAGTCAAAGCAAAATGTGAGCGTTCAAGAGGAAAAGTCATGACCACTCTCTTCTGGAATGCAGAGGGGATTTTACTGGTTGAATTCCTCGAGAGCAAGAAAACAATTACATCTGCTTATTATTAATGAGTTTTGATTAAATTGTCCAAAAAAAAATTCTCAGAAAAACGGCCTGCATGAACGCGTTCTCTTCCACTACGACAAAAAAACGTACCCGCTCATGGCGCTCAGCAGACTAAAGCTGTGCTACGTGAATTCCGTCCGAAATCCACCTTACAGCCTCGTTTTAACCCCATCTGCCTTTTTTGTTTCCAAGCTTTAAAAAATAATTGAAAAGTACCAATTTTCCATCGGTTGAAGATATAAAGAGCTCTGACATGGTTCAGATCACATGACCCTATATGCATATATATACATATATATATGCATATATACATACATATATATACATATATATGCATATATATATACATATATATACCTATACATGCATATATATACACATATACATATATATACACATTTATACACATACATATATACACATAACATATATACATATATGTATATATATATATATATATATATATATATATATATAAATATATATATATATACTTGCATATAGGTATATACATATATGTATATGCATATATTTATATATGTATATATATATGTATACATATGTATATATGTATATACATATATGTATACATATGTATGAGGCCGCGGTGGCCGAATGATTAGAGCGTCGGACTCAAGACTGTCACGACGGCAATCTGAATTCGAGGGTTCGAGTCACCGACCGCCACGTTGTCCCCTTGGGCAAAGAACTTCACCTTGATTGCCTACCTAGCCACTGGGTGGCCAAAGCCAGCCCAAGTCAAGTGCTGGTCCCAAGCCCGGATAAATAGAGAGATTTATTACCTAAAAAGGTATCACCGGCATTCTCCGTGGAAGGAAAACCACCATCCAGTAAAAAAAATTAAAAATAAATTTTATTTAAAATAAAAAATTAATTAAAAATTTTACTATAAATTTAATAAATAATATAGATAAATCAATATATAAAAAACATTATAAAAAAAATTTTTATTAAATGATAATATCACAATTTTTTTAAAAATAAAAAAAAATATATAATTTTTTTAAAAAATTTTTTTTTTAAAAATATATAATATATAAAATATTAATATTTTTTTTTTTTTTTTTTTTAATAATATAATAAAAAAATTTTTAATATTAAAAAATTTTTAAAATATTAATTTTAAATAAATTTAAAAACCAATTTTTAGGTTAAATTAAAACTTTTTAAAAAAAAAATTATCAAAATGAAATTTTTAAAAAAAATAATTTAAATAATAAAAAAATTAAAAATCGAAATTTTAAAAATTTTTTTTAAAAAAATTATTTTAAATTTTTAAAAAAAAAATTTTATAAAAATTAAAAAAAAGGGGGAAAAAATTTTTTAATTAATATAAAAAAAAATTAAAAAAATTGAAGGCCCCCTTTTTTGGGGGGCAAATTTTTTAACCAATTTTTTTTTAAAAGCAAAAAAAATTCCCCCCCAAAAAAAAAAAAATTTTATAAAATTTTTAAAACCCAAAATGGGGAAAAAAATAAAAATTTTTTAAAAAAATAAAAATTTGGGGAAAAAAATAAATTTTAATTAAAAAAAATAACTAATAGTATATTTTTAAAATAAAAATTTTTAAATTTTTTAATAAAAAAAACTATTTAAAAAATATTTATATTAAAAAATTTTAAATAAATATGTATTTTTTAATAAAAAATTAATATGTTAATATATTTGTAAATTTTTTTTAAAAAAAATTTAAATAATTTATATATAAATATATAAAATATTATTATTATTTAAAATTAAATGATATATATATATTTTAATATATATATAATATTTTAATATTTTTAATATATAATATAATATTTTTAAAATATATTTATAATATTTATTTTTATATATATAATATTTATATATATAAAAAAAAATATATTATAATATGTATATATATATAAATTTTTATATATAGATATAAAAATTTAAAATAAATAGTTTTAAAAATAATATTAGGAATTAAAAAAATATATATAAAAAAAAAAAAAATGGAATTTTAATAAAAAAAAAAAAAAAAAAAAAAAAATAAAATATAATTTTAAGAAAATAAAAATAATAAAAATAATATAAATATTTTATATATTTTATAAATTTTTTTAAAAAAAAAATTATAAAATATATAAAATAAAAAATTTTTAAAAATTTTTTAATATAAAAATTTTTAAATATAAAATAAAATATATATAATTTTTTTTTTTTTTAAAAAAATTATATGTATATATTAATTAAGAATAAAAAAAAAAAAAAAATATAATTATATATGTATATATAAAAAATATAAATAAAAAAAAAAAAAATAGGGAAAATATATTATATTTTTTATAATATTTTTTATTTTAATTAAATATATATATAAATATTATAAAATTTTTAAATATTTTTAATTTTTAAAATATATATTATATATATAAAAATTTTATAATATATATTTATATATAATATATATTATATATATTTAAAAAATTATATATTTTTAAAATTATATATATAATATTATATAATATTATATTATTATTTTTTTAAATTATAATATATATAAAATTTATATATATATTTGAAATTTTTATATTATATAATATTATATAAAATTTAATATAATATTATAAATG
>NC_051401.1:44137373-44149585 GCF_015228065.2 Penaeus monodon | reverse complement strand
ATTAGTAGTAGTAGTAGTAGTAGTAGTAGTAGTAGTAATAACTGCAGTAACAGCTGCGACAACAGTAGTAATAGTAATAGTAGTAGTAGTACAACAGTAGGAGCAAGCGTAGCAGCAGGTAGTAGTAACCGTAACATCAGCAGTATAATAGCAGTGATATTTTCCGCAGTAAAGGTAATAGTAGTAGTAACCGCAATAATAATGGAAGTGTAGTCGAGTTGTGCGAGAAATGAAATGAACGGCGCAAGAAACGTGCCGGAGTGGAGGCCGAGGAAAGTATTATGTAATGGGCATGCTCGCTTCACATGATAAATGGTGGTGTACACATGGCTATCGGGAGAGCCAGTAGAAGCAGCAGTACCCAGCTGCAGCAGGAACAACAGCTTCGGTACAGCTCTAAATATAAGCGATGGCCACTCCGCTGTCATGGTCAATAGATCCGTATTACCTTTCGCTCTCAGGAAATAAATAAATAAATAAAACGTGGAAATGTGAATAAGTCTCTAATTCTTTAAAATGTGTGGTTTTCAGAAAGGGAAACCGAGCCAAGATGACCTTTCGAGTTTGAGTTCGGTGCCGATAAAAAAAATAACGATACCGGTAAAAACTGGCGTTCACGACACTTTCACGAACCTGCATTTTGAACTCTAAAGGGTCCGACAGATCGGGTAACTCCTCCATAAAAACACACGAAAAAAAGGTGTCAAACCTGTGATATATTTTTCAAATAGATACAACCATTACATGTTGCATGACATGAAAATACACAACCCATTCTCTAATAACAACAACACGCGCGATTTTATAAAAAACAAAAAACGCAAATCTGGAAGGAATGTCAAGAGGTCATGCTATCGGGGAGACCACCAAGCCCCACCTGACCACAGAATCGGCAACACGCGCGACCCAGAGGTGAAAAGAGGGTCATGAAAAGTCATCAAACTTGCCCCTACGAAGGAATTACGACTCGTTTAACCCTTGCCCACTACCTACTACCCGCGAAAAAACGTGGTTGAACACGGCTCCAACATCCACACACCGACACGAGAGGTCAGTCGCACTCCATCTGGCAGAAGCAAAAGTCTCGGAGCTCAGACGGTCCCAAACGAGCCAGAAAAAAAAAACATGGGTCAAAAGCCACTCGCTCAACCCAAGCCAGACGCGCCTGCAACCAGTTCCGTGGCACGGCGGGGCAAGCAAGCAAAAAGCAGTAAGGCTTGCATGACGTACGTAACCGAGTTAAGCGATGGGAGGGAGGGGGAAAGGATGGGGGAAAGGATGGACGGGGTAGAGGGGGAGAGGGGAGGGAGGGAGGGAAGGAAGGAGGGGGAGGGAGGGGGGAGGAGGGAGGAGGGGGAGGGAGGGAGGAGGGGGAGAGGAGAGGGAGGGAGGGAGGGAGGAGGGAGGAGGGAGGGAGGGAGGGAGGGAGGGAGGGAGGGAGGGAGGGAGGGAAGGAGGGACAGACAGACAGACAGAGACACAGATAGAGAGGCAGAGAGAGAGAGAGAGAGAGAGAGGCAGAGAGAGAGAGAGGCACAGAGAGAGGCAGAGAGAGAGTTTCAAAGTTTCAAAGTTTGGTTTGGATTCCATTTGATACAATGGATATTCTTGGTGTGACATATTGTCTGCTTGATTTTGCTCACGTGTGTGAGCTGTTGCGATCGGGGGAAAACGAGGCCCTTTGCCCGCCGTAGTGCCCAGCCACAGCAGTAACCTCCAGGCGACAGTTGCAACTTCTCGCGCCTGGGGGGGGCGCGAACCGCCGACCCCTCGGATGAGAGGCCGACACGTTACCACTGTACTAGCCTGGAGAGAGAGAGAGAGAGAGAAGAGAGGGGAGAGGGGAGAGAGAGAGGAGAGAGAGAGAGAGAGAGAGATGAGAGAGATGAGGAGAGAGAAGAGAGAAAAGAGGAGAGAGAGAGAGAGAGAGAGGCAGAGAGAGAGAGAGAGGCAGAGAGAGAGAGAGAGAGAGAAGAGAGAGGCAGAGAGAGAGAGAGAGCGGCAGAGAGAGAGAGAGAGAGAGAGAGAGAGAGAGAGAGATAGAGAGAGAGAGAGAGAGATGAGGAGAGGGGAGAGAGAGAGAGAGAGAGAGAGACAGAGAGAGAGAGAGAGAGGAGAGAGAGATGAGGAAAAGAAAAGAGGAGAGAGAGAGAGAGGAGAGAGAAAAGAGAGAGAGGAGAGAGAGGAGAGAGAGAGAGAGAGAGAGAGAGGGAGGCGAGAGAGAGAGAGAAAGGGCGAGAGAGAGAAAGAGAGGAGAGGCGAGAGAGAGAGAAGGAGGAGAGAGAGAGAGAGACGAGGGGAAGGAGAGAGAGAGAGAGGACAGCAGCGGACAGAAGACAGCGACGACAGACGCAGACGACAGAAGACAGCGACAGAAGAGACGACAGGACAGACAGAGACAGCGAGACAAAAACAGAGAAGACAGAAAAGACAGAGAGACACAGAGCAAAGATAAAGTCAAAGAGACAGAGAAAGAGAGAGAAGGAGGGGAAGGCAAGGAGTTTGGGGTGCACAGGGAGAGAAGGACGAGAGGGAGGGACGAGAGGGAGGGGCGAGAGGGAGGGGCGAGAGGGAGGGGCGAGAGGGAGGGGCGAGAGGGAGCGACGAGAGGGAGGGACGAGAGGGAGGGGCGAGAGGGAGGAGCGAGGATGACTTGCGCTGAACATACTGAAATTTGTGTAAGAACTCTATCGTTAAAAGAGAACTTGATACGTGTGGGACGAACAGGGGGGGGGGGGGTGTAGAAAGAGGTAGAGAAAGGGAAGAGAGAGAGGGATTTACGGAGGGAGGGAGGAAGAGAGAGGGAGTATGGGACGGAAGGAAGGGAGGAAGGGAAAAAAAGAATGAAAGAGGGAGGAAGAGAGAGAGAGAGAGAGAGAGGAGAGAGAGAGAGAGGAGAGAGAGAGAGAGAGAGAGAGAGAGAGAGAGAGAGAGGAGAGGGAGGGGGGGGAGGGAGAGGGAGAGGGAGGGAGAGCGAGAGCGAGAGGGAGAGGGAGAGGGAGGGAAAGAGAGAGGGGAGAAAGGAAATTAGGAGAAGTAAAGAGGGAAGAGTGAGATAAAGATATAGATAGAATGAACTAGATGAACTAAAAGCCAAACACGCAAAACACACAACGCAAGAATCAAACACACAAACGCATACAACCCATACACAAACACAACACCCCTTCCCCTCCCTTCCCCTCCCCTTAACAAAAACAAAAATCGCCCCCCCCCTTAAACACAACACCCTTTCCCCCTCTTCCTCCCCCAAAACAAAAAACACATCCTTCCCGCCTTCCCCCCCTTAAACAAAAAACACACAAAAACCTACACCAAAACACAAAAATAAAACCCCTTCCCCCCCCTCCCTTCCCCCCCCCCCCCTCCCTTAACAAAAAACAACACGCAACCGCCGATTTCCTAAACTCCCCCGGTCACCACTTGCACCAGAAATCATTGCAGACCGACCCCATCTCCAGTCACACAGGCCGATCTTGACACACAAAAACAGCTACCATCGCCTCGGCCGCCCCTCGTGCTTTTACTTTGCCATATTATCACAGGAGAGAATATGGTGTTGGAGGCAAGAAACCTCTCACTGATTATATGCTGGTCTGAGGTGGTGGTCGTGGTGGGTGTTAACGGTAGTGGGTTATGCGGTGGTTGTGGTGGTTGTGCTTTCAGTACCACTTGTTAGTTGCGGTTGCAGTAGGAATAGCACTGGTAATATTAATATTAATATCAATATTAATATTAGAAGTAACGATAATAGTGATAAAAATAGTAATAAAAAATAACAATAATAATAATAATAATAATAATAATAATGATAATAATAATAATGATAATAATAATAATAATAATAATAATAATAATAATAATAATAATAATAATAATAATAATAATAATAATAATAATAATAATAATAATAATAATAATTGCCATTAATAGTTGTAGTGGTAATAATAGCACTAACAGAAGTAAACAGTAATAGTAGTAGTAGTAGTAGTAGTAGTAGTAGTAGTAGCAGTAGCAGTAGCAGTAGCAGTAGCAGTAGCAGTAGCAGTAGCAGTAGCAGTAGCAGTAGCAGTAGCAGTAGCAGTAGCAGTAGCAGTAGCAGTAACTGCGATGGAGAGTACAGAACAAAAAATAACAGTACAAGCGACAACAAAACGATAATAACACAAAGCCCCTGGATTAAAAGGACAATAAAGATGACAAAAAAAAAAAAAAAAAAAAAAAAAAAAAAAAAAAAATCCCACATTTTAAAGACGAACAATCACCGAAGGCCAAAAATACACCCACGACCGCAGAGCCATGCAAAACAACAACAATTACATATAAAACAAAACAAAAAAATCAAAACAACAATGAAGTAAAAGGTCTCCCTCTCCCCCCCCCCCCTCCCCATTCAACTTCTCGCAAAAAAAGAGCAAAATTACCAATCTAATATCCGCGAAAACGACACCAGTATGACGTCAAAAAACGAAAGAATGAATGAAAAGGAGGGAAGGAAGAAAGAAGACAAGAAAGAAAAAAAGAAAAAGAAAAAGAACGGAAGAAAGGAGGAAAGAAAAATAACAAAAGCAAGAAAAGAAAGAAAGAAAAAGAGGCCAGAAGGAAAACAAACAAACAAGCCAAAGAGAGAAAAAAGGCCAGAAGGAAAACAAACAAACAAACGAAACAAACAAACAAAAGAAAAAAAGAAGAAAAAAAAACTAGTGAGACGGACAAATGAAACAGGATTCGGTGCGTCATGAACCCCCTCGACCGGCCAGGAAGAGCCTCTCGTCAAGCGGGTCAAACGAGGCAGTTTCGAATCTTTTAGCGATGCTTTACGACGCGTAAACAAGCAGGGAGTAGGCGTTTTATTTATTCATTTATCCCTTTATTCGTTGATTCATTTATCTATCAATTCATTCGTTTATCCATTTATCTACCCATTCATTCATTCATCTATAAATTCATTTATTCATCTATTCACTCATTCGTATATTTACTTACATATCATTCATTTGTATAATCATTCATATATCTACAAATTTATATTTATCCATCTATCAATCTATCTAGTTTCGTCCCTTCACCTTTTCCTTTTTTTAAGCGACTACGGGTCCGGTTCCCAAGATTACAAAAGGCGGCGGAAACGGCTATGCACAAAAAGCACACGAACTACACACACAATACACACGCCCCCCCCCCCCCAAAGAAAAAAAAATAATAAATAAAAAAAATAAAAATAAAAAACATAATATGTACACCCGAAGAACAAACAACAAACAATAGCCATAGACAAAAAAAACAGCTCTCCCTCTCGCGACACAGATCCGTTAACAATAAAAATCCCACGCATGATGCAAAACCACAACAACCACGGCGATCATTAACGACATTGCAAATTTGCGTCGAGAATAACAACATTGATGATAAAAGGAGACTTTCATTATCATTATCAACATCCCTTGACTGGTCTCGGTCCTCTGCTTGAAAGCCACGCCCACGACCACGCCCACGCCCAAAATGCGAGGGGAAACGAGATGGTATGGAGGAGGAGGAGGAGGAGGAGGAGGAGGAGGAGGAGGAGGAGGAGGAGGAGGAGGAGGAGGAAGAGGAAGAGGAAGAGGAAGAGGAAGAGGAAGAGGAAGAGGAAGAGGAGGAGGAGGAGGAGGAGGAGGAGGGAGGAGGAGGAGGGAAGGGGGGGGAAAGAGGAGGAGAAGAGGAGGAGGAGGAGGAGGAGGAGGAGGAGGAGGGAGGAGGAGGAGGAGGAGGAGGGAGGAGGGAAGACGAGGAGTTAGGAGAATGGAGGAAGAGAAAGAAGAAAAAGAAAAAAAGGGAAGAAAACAGACAGAAGAGGAATAGAAAGAAGATGGATGAGGAAGAGAAGAAGAAAAAAAAAAGATAATAGAAGAAGAAAAAAAAAAACAATGAAAAAAAGAAGCAGGGAGGAGGAGGACCATAACCACGACCTCGCGCACCCTGGCACTGTGCCAACGACCGGCAAAGGGCTTTTTTTTCCCCGCCTATGAACTTTTGCTTCCCCGGCGAAGACCTGAGATTCGCCTTTTGCCTGACCTGGAAACAAGGCCTCTAATATTATGGCAAAACCTGGCAGACATTTACGGCGGGGAAGTGTGCGGAGGAGAGAGGGAGAGAGGGTGAAAGGGAGAGGGAGGAAGGGAAAGGGAGGGAGGGAGGGAGGGAGGGAGGGAGAGAGAGAGAGAGAGAGAGAGAGAGAGGGGGGAGAGAGAGAGGGGGGAGAAAGAGGGGGGAGGGGGAGAAAGAGAGAGAGGGGGAAAGAAAGAGAAAAAGAGAGGGGGGAGAGAGAGAGAGAGAAAGGAAGGAGGAGAGAGAGAGAGAAAGGAAGGAGAGAGAGAGAGAGAGAGAAGAGAGAGAGAGAGGAGAGAGAAGGAGAGGAGAGAGAGAGAGAGAGAGAGAGAGAGGAGAGAGAAAGAGAGAGAGAGAGAGGAGAGAGAGAGAGAGAGAGAGAGGAGAGAGAGAGAGGAGAGAGAGAGAGAGAGAGAGAGGTATAAAAAAATGACACCACTCTCAAAACAAAATCCAAGCCCCACCCCCCACCCCCCCAAAAAAAAGGGAGAAAGAGAAATTGAACGCAACCGTAAATAGGAATCCAATTATTTTCCGAATCACATCAAATGCCACATAAACCTTATCCGAAATCACGCAAAAAAAAAATAATATTAATAATAAATACATTAAAAAAACAATAAAACGAACATACAGTATGTGCAATATAAAAACATAATACTTATCTATGCAACATAATCGCAACATAGCTTGCAATAACAGTACTTACTTAAGCGAAAGAGAAAATAGACCCTCCTTTGGCACTCTCCACCTGGCACTTCCTCTCCTCCTACGTAGCCACAACACCTAAAACATAAAAAAAAAGAAAACCAAAATCAGCCACAAGCAAAAATAATAATAAGATAAATGACTAAAATAAAAAATAAACACAAACATATTAAGAAACACATAATTAAACAGATAAATAGATAAAATAATCAAGGAAATAGATTCACAGACAAGCGTGGATCAAACCAAGCAAAACAAATAACCAAAAACAGAAATCGCAACGCCAAATGAAAAACGGAAACAGTAACGAAAACCACGCAATTACCGTCAACATAACAACCGCAACGAAAGGTTTACCACGTGACGAATGAAATGTTATTGGCTAGTCCGCGCCTGACGCCACCTGTTGCACGGAGCGGGGGGGAGAAGAGCGGGAAAATGATCACCTGGGTAATTATTGTCAGAAAGAGATTGCAAAGGGGAGGGAGAGAGAGGTTGATAATGGTGAAAAAAAAGACAATTGTTGAAAAGATGTCATTATTTTTCTTTGTGTGACTGTCTTTTATCATAATCTATCAAAACTATCGTCACTGTGATTTAAATAACTAATCATCATTATGATTTATAAAACTAATCATCACCATGAATTATATATAACATCATTATCATTATAACGTTTATAAATCATCATTTATATAACATCATAACTTCTCCCAACCAACGACTCAACGACGTCAACAACAGGCACCAACAACAGCGACCGACTCCCTCCCTCCACCAACAGGCACCAAGACACGCGTGCAACTCCTCCCCCCCTCCCCCCCTTTCCTTCCCCGTTCCTGTTCCCTTTCCCGTCCTCCGCCCCTCTTCTTCTCCCCCCCCCGTTCCCCGCCCCCGTTCCCCGCCCCCGTTCCCCGCCCCCGCCGCCGGCCCAGCGTCCACTTTCCTCATGTATGGTGAGACGGCAGCTTTATCAGGCGGGGGATCGTGACTTGGCAAACGTTCATTCTTCGTTTTTCAAAGTTTCTTATCGGCTTCGTGACAAGGATTTTTTTTTTTTTTTGGGGGGGGGAGAGGGTAACTGACCAACCCAATTCTTCTCCCAACGATACTTTCTCCTTTATTTGCATGAACTCTTGGGAATAAGCGCATATACAAACTCAAGCATGCATGCACGCATATTCGGACGGACAAAGGCAGAAATATATACATACATAAGACATATACATATAGACACATATTCTTATACATACAACTCTCCCCTTCCCCTTTCTCCTCTTGCCACCTACAATTCTTTGTCAAGTCCTTTATATCTTGACCTGTTATTTTATTCATTCTCTTTATTTAGTCGTTTTTCTCTTTCTTTGTTTACTTAATATGTCCCTAATCTGTCTTACCGCCGGCCTGTCAATCACTACTTCCATCTCTTGTTCAAGCATACACGCAATAATTCGCTCTCTAGTTCAATAAACGACGAGCATCGATCAACCGAACCATACTCACTAACATATAAATTTGCCCGTGTCTAGCTGTGTCCGTTATGGCCGTGTATTTAGGTATCGCTCGATGTCCGTTATCTAAAAATCAAAGCCTCTGCGTTTTTTCAGCGTCTCTCCGTCTCTCATCTCCGCACAACGCAACAAGTTGTTTACGACCACAAGACTGGCCACCGAGGGCAGACCGCGACGACCCCTTAACAAGGTCGTCTTCCCCAATAAGGTGGTTACCCCGACCACCGCTGATGTGTCGTCACCCAACTCCATCTCTTGGCTGGCCATTTGCGTCGTGTGTACACCGTCATGTGCATTCATGTCGTAACGAATGCATGTATGCACTCATGAATATACGTGGATGTAGAGAGTGGATGGATAGCGGACCTTTCACTCCTTTTTTTATTCCTTTATCTGCTCTTTCTTTCACCTAACATATAAAAAAATTATGCAATAAATACAGGAAGTTACATAAACGCTACATATAAACAAACACTTAACACACACACCTTATAGCCACCAAGCTCCTTAAACTACATAAAATGCCATCGTAATCTATCATTACTCAACCCCTCCCCCCCCACCTATCATGCCCTAGGTACTCTAAATGGGCAATTACGACATTACGCTTTTATTACCCACCTTAAAGCGGATCCATTGGAGAATAATTGTTCCTTTCTTAAGCTTTTTAAAAAAATGATCTCGGACGTAAAAGTACCGTGGCCTCACTTTCCTACCCTGTCTTCTTCCCTCCTTCCATCTCCCCTCCCTCCGTGCCTACATATCTTTACACACTTCCCCTCCTCGCGCATTTTTTCCCCTCCACCTTCCGTTCAAGTCATAATTCTCTAATATTAACCCCCTCGCCCCCGAGAAAAAAATTTCGACACAAACTACTACTACTACCCACCCCAGGCTCCCTCAAAAGCTGCGTTTGAAATCCTCCCTCCCCTCACCCTCTCCCCTTCCCCCCTCCCTCCTACCAATATCTCCCACCTGCCCCAACCCCTTCCCTCTCACCCCACGCCCTTTCGTCACCTGGGCTAAAAATATCGGTAATTTTCCCTTATTAAACAGGTTAATGCGAGCATCAAAGCCGCGCCCTTATCTACCAATAATCGTACCGACGTGATTTTCTCTTCCTCTCTTTAATGTGTCTGTTATTATTATTATTGTTATTTTACTACTTTTTTTTCTTACCCCGAAATCGGTTCCGTCGTTGCGTTCCAGCGGATATACTAGGATTGCGAGATGTGGAGAGAGAGGGTGAAAGAAAGCGAGAGAAAAAGAGAAGAGAGAGAGAGAGAGAGAGAGAGAGAGAGAGAGAGAGAGAGAGAGAGAGAGAGAGAGAGAGAGAGAGAAAGAGAGAGAGAAGGGGGGCTGAGGAAATGATAGGGAGATAGGCAGGAGACCAACATCGAGACACAAACACAGTAAAAATGAGTGAAAATGTGATGAGAGAGAGAGAGAGAGAGAGAGAGAGACGGAGACGAGAAGAGGAGAGACGAGAGAGAGAGCAGAGAGAGACAGAACGAGACAGAGACCGACAGACAGACAGACAGCAGACAGACGACAGACAGACAGACAGGACAGGACAGACAGACAGACAGAAAATGAGTAAATGACATCGAATCGAGAGCACAATATTTTTGAGACTTTTTTTTCGGGATTCGAGACACAAATAAAGCAATGATCAGAACAAGATTTAGAGCGCTTCCATAGTATGCATTCCTATATTTGTTTTTATAGTGGTGTCGGTATTCAACAACGAAGATAAAAACATAAAAACAAACACAAACATCGGAACCCATAAGACAACATAGGGATATTTATGCCTACCGTGCCTTGTAATTTCGATATATGACTGAAATCCTTAAGGTAAATAGCTTAAGTAGCAGTTTTCGAATTTATTGAACGGTATCACGATGACATATAAATTAGATAGGTCTATAATGACTCGCTTTTTTCACTGTTTGCATCTGAATGGTGAATTTTCTTGGTTTTCTTCTCACTGTTTCACTCCCAAACTTCCACGTTCACTCAACTCACGTTCAGTTCCAGCGTTCACTTGAACAAAATCAGCTGCCTTTCCCTCGCTGGGTTTTATACTCATGTCCGAGTCATAATCAGTGTGGGTGAGTCACATACTCCCCCTCCCCGCCCCGTCTCTCTCTCTCTATGAATTATTTTGGGAAGGTGAATCGACTGCGGTAGCCAGTGTGTGACTCAGTAAGGGCACACTTGCGATGGAAACTCATTACGGTTTATTCACAAATCATCCAGGTAAATAAAACTCGGAACCCGAGGTAATTACATGTCGCGTGTGCGTGTGAGACTGTATCTTTGTTTGTGTAAGGGCTTGTGTATGCGTGTTTGTTTATGCGCATATACAAATGGACATACATAAATACATATACACAGATACATTGACACACATATTGCATAAATTGTATCAGAAACCGAGGCACTTGCTGACGACACAGCCGCCCGTTACCGGCGCCCAGTGAGCCGCGTGACCTCTGCGGCGTGACCATTAGCGTTACGACAACTGCCGCTCGACACAACGACCCGCACGCGCTCGCGGGCTCCGCAAACGTGGCCGGGTCGAGAGCGGGCGTATCTCGGCAACCGCAACCGCTCTGTTGATAATCAGGGGGCGGGGGTGGGGGAGGGCGAAGGAGTTGTGACATAACGCGGTCCGGTCGATGTCACGGCCTCGCGCGGCGCGGCCGGTCGTGTGCAGCGGCGCGGTAGCATTCGGGCCGGATTACACGCACGGCGCACGCGTGGAATTCTGCCGTTCAGTCTACATGCACGCGAAATCTCGTAGCCGCCCTCGCACAAACACATTTATTCATTCACTTACTCTAAAACTCACTCTTAAACCCACACACTAACACTTTCACCCTCTCCCCACCCACGCCAAGTGCCACATTTAAAAACGACATTTACTTATCAGAACTGTTATGGGGCCCCCATCACTCGGGGGCATCACCCCCTTGTCTCCCCTCTTCCCCATTCCCCCTCTTTTCTCTTCCTAACCTACCCCCCCCCCCCCATCTGTGGCAACACCCCCGAAAAAAATGGAGGAAGAGACATTTGCTACGTTCAAAAACGTTTCCTCCCATAAACGTTTTTTACGACCACCAGAGGCAGGAGATGGAGCGATTGAAAAGGTGAAAAAAGACAGGTTGTGACTGCTTTTACGACTGAATGATAACCCGGACGATGACAAAAGGCATAATGGGCCTTGGATCACCTTAGATCATGAGGGGGAGGGGAAGGGGGGGGGGGAGAAAAGTAAGAGGAACAGGAACAGCGTTGACAAAAGGAAGAGATGGGGATGGGCGTGAAAACGAGAAGAGGATGGCGTAAAGCAGAGAAAGTTGAAAAAAGAAGGAGAGGAGGAAGAAGAAGAAGAAGAAGAAGAAGAAGAAGAAGAAGAAGAAGAGAAGAAGAAGAAGAAGAAGAAGAAGAAGAAGAAGAAGAAGAAGAAGAAGAAGAAGAAGAAGAAGAAGAAGAAGAAGAAGAAGAAGAAGAAAGAGAAAGAGAAGGAGAGATAGAGGGAGGTGAGAGAAGAGTAAGAGAAGATGAAGAAGGAGAAGAAGAAGGAGAAGAAGAAAGAAAAAGAAGAAGAAGAAGAAGAGAAAAGAGAGAGAGGGGAGAGAGAGGAAGAGAGAGAGAAGGAGAGGAGAGAGAGATGAGAGAAGAGGAGATAAGAGAGAGAGAGAGATGAGAGAGAGAGAGAGAGTAGAGAGAGCAGAGAGATAAGAGAAGAGAGATAGAGAGCAACAGTAGCAAAACAGAAATAGACGGAAACGGTCCTCGCCCATTACTAGCCCTACACTTCCCTCACCCTAGCCCCTACGTCCCTCCTATCCCCCTCATTTTCCCGACGCCTTCGTCTCTCTTGCGCAAAACACCACG